>NC_133586.1:9114798-9263946 GCF_964106895.1 Numenius arquata | reverse complement strand
CACAAAGCTTGGGAATATGACAACTTTGAGTGAAAGCTGTGTGAAAACAGAGACTGAAACATTTGTAAATGAATCTGGAATGAGACGAGTATGTCAAAAAAAAAAAAAAAAACCAAACCAAAAAACCAACACACATCCAACAGCACAAGAATTTTAAAATTCAATGCTGTGTCACCAGTGATGGCAGCTGCTTGAAAGGCGCAATCTCGTGAGGAATGTGCTGTAGCCCCAGTTCCCTGCCCACAGCTTCTTCCTGCAGCTGGGCTGGAGCTCGGGGTGGAGAGAGGAAATTCTTGTGCATAATACACACACACACACTCCCTCTGCAAGTGCATAAACCATTACTTTACAGCAGCAAGGCTTTCTCTGACCTTTAGATATTGCATATCAGAAAATGGCACCTCATTATGCAGCTGCAAGAAGTTGGAGTAAATGGGGTTTTTCCACCATAAAAAAAAAAAAGAAAAAAAAAGGAACAAAAATAAAAACCCCAAAACAAATAAACAAACAAGTCCAAACCTGTCCTACCACCAAGATGCATTTGAGTTCTCTCCTTGGTCCAAATCCTTCTCTGTGGAATAATACAGCTCAATGAATAAAAACATGCCCCTCCTTCCTAATTCACTCCAAAGTAGAGATGATTAAAACTAACCATTTATCATGGTCGCCTCTGCACAGGGCCAACCGCTCTGAGCTGCAAGGAGAAGGTGTAGTATCGCTTAGCAAGGAAATTCCAACAAGGACATGGCACACTTTCTTAGGACCAAATCCAATTAAAACATTTCCATTTTCATCTCCTGACCACCCAAAGTAAAGCACGGTACGTCTAGCTCCAGAGCACTTCAAAGCACAGTTTAATTGTATGAATATTTTAAATGTAACACAAGAGAGACAGATCCTCTGCTGCTCTCAATTAGCACAGCTTCACAAAGTCAGAGCGATGCCCACCAGTGAGGAGTCTGGCCCCAAATGGGTTTTAAGGAAAAAAACAAAACAAAAAAAGAAACAAACAAACAAAACCCCAATCACAATAGCACAGTATTGAAATTCAGCCTTTGCAGAACATTTAAATATTTCTAGTGTTGCTCCTCCAAATGATGCTCTGTATTTACAAACTTATCAAAAGTTACATATATGTATGCCTACTAATTTACAAATTTATCCAAATTCCCAAACAAAAGTCTAATTTTAGCTCTCTTCCCTGGTCTGGCAGGGCTAACCTTGCTTGCACCTGATGGGGATGCAGTCTAAACACCCGAGTCCCACAGAGCCATGAGCTCCTGCTGCTGAGTACCTGCGTGTCCTGCCTTAAATTCCCTGGCTGAACAGGAACCTGGATCACCAATGACATGTGATTAACTATTTCTGAAAGTCTTGAGTCTCCAGGCTTTAGTGAAAAAGATAATTTAAATACCACTCAAAATGTGTTATTGAGCACTGGGTGTTGGAAGGCCACCTCATCTCCTCACGTCGTGTGTCACTCTGGGCTCTGCGCGGCGTTTCTGGTACAGCGGGTGTTGGAGTTGCTTCGTTTAAGGAAATAAAACGAAAGACACACTGAAAAAAAGCCACCTGCTACCGAGTCCAGCATTGAGGGCATTCTGAATCCAAAAAGGCCAAGGAGATTATGAAACAAACACTCGGGTTTCCTTTTATGTGAAAAGTGCAGAATTTCAGGATCTCAACAGGAAAAGATAGGCTTTACTGGAAAACATTCAGCAGAGTTTAACAGATTTACGTTACTGCAAAAGACCTGTTTTGGATGGCTGAAACCCCCACAGAGAGACTCCAATCTCTGGGTGTTTTTTGGGTTTTTTTTTGTTTTTTTTTTTTTATTTTATTTTTTTTATTTTATTCAAACCATTTCCGCAGAACCCCATTAAATTTTTATAGAATCCTGGAAATTCCCTCTCTGGTGGATCCTCTGAGGTTTTGTCATTAAGGCAATTCCTGGAAGAGCGCTCTACTGTTAGAGGAAGGAGGAAATAAAGCAAGCGTCGCATCCCCAAAGAGCCAAGACAGACACGGAGCGTATTCACAGGGGCTCCAACCAGCAACCTGAAATCGTAAAAGCCGATGGCACCACGTTATTCAGTTGCTCTTCAGAGAACTTTGCAGCCTTATGCTTGTACCGGTGATAATGAAAGCAATTAGCACAGTACGATTAAACTCACCGTAGGACGTTTTTTTTAAAAAAATAAAAGGTTGGAAGCTGGAACGATCCTCTTCTGTAATGACACTTGGATTATACTCTCTGAACTGCATGGTTTTACTTAGTATAAAAATACTAACCCATGAGAGAAGCTGCAGAGGTTGGTGGTGTTATCAAGTCTTCAGAACCCAATCTAATAACTTCCCTTCACCACTGTTTTCTTTTCTCCTTATGGGTTTTTAAAATAATAAATAAATCCTAGTTTCATGTGTTTCTTAATCTCAAGATATTCAAAGCACTATCAAGTACAACCGGCCTCATCTCAGCAAGCTCCAGCTCCCTTGGCCTCAGAAAAATGTTGTTGAGTTATTCTGAGAATGGAAGGAAGAAAAGATCATATTTTAAACAAACAAAAAAAAAAAACCTAACCAAAAACCCCACACAACCACCTCAGCCCTCAATAACAGCTTTCTCAAGGTGGAAATGAAAATCATCACCCTGGGACTGGCCACTTCACTGCACCAGAAAGAGCTGGACAGGGTGGTCTGAAGCCCCCACACCACACAGTGGAAGAGGGCTCTTGGGTCAGCCTTGGCAGCTCCCAGCCCGGAGGGTGTTCTGCCCAAAACCCTCACAGCTAAGGAAGGGGAAGGGTTTCTGGGACAAATCCTTCTCTAGCATCGGGCTGGCAGCCTCTGAAGATCTGCAGGACCCCACGGGGCACTTTGCTCCCACATAAGAGGGTTTCCACCCACACAGTCTTGCTGACTTCTAAACGAGGTACTTGACAGACAGGGCTACAGTGTCTCGCTGCTTTGGGGCTTTACGCATCCATCTTTCTAATAGTTTCACGTCACTGACAGAGCAGCCCATTTAGCTTCAAGGCCTTTGAAGAATTAGCGTGCACCAGACCCATGGCGTTAAACGACCCTCTGAAAGTTAATGGGTGCAAAACTGCATATATTAAGTATTGGAAAAATAGATGTGATGTCAGGTGGAGGAAATTTTTCCACAGACCCTTTTTTTGGGCAAACAGCTAGAAGGAAGGAGCTCAGGTATCTCCCATTTCAGGTGTGGTGGATCCTCTCAATAGCCGAGTTCCCCCTGCAATAGTGTCCCAAGGACTCCTGCTGCCACCAGGCCAAAAGTAAAGCCCACAGTGGCACCTTCCAGTCTCTGTTCATATTTTGTCCCATGATAGCAAGGACCATAAGTTGAGTTGAGCTCTCCCAAATCAGCAGCCTTACTATCCAGAGCAAAACCAGAGCTTTGACTTCAGACCCAGGTTGCACCAAGGAATTTCCTTACAGTCCACTCTATCCCTAGGCAGGATCCTATGCAGAAGACCTCCCTTCAGAGTATTATCTTACATCCTAAAATTGTTTTTCTCTGGAGAAGAAAAACAAGTAACTAGATACATAGTCCGTGGTTGCACTTCTCCAGGTGCATTTTCATGGCTAGGAGGCATGTCTCCAGAAATAAAGAGATGGGGAACGACGGTTTGTTCTTCTCCATGGTCACCCTTCGCACGGGACAGTACAGCACCTTTATAAGGAATTCTCCTGCCTGGTAAGGGATAGGGATGCCATGAGCAAATCCCACTGTGCTGATGTGCAGAAAGCTCCCCCTGCCCACCCAGCTGCCCTGACACAGCCCGGGGAGGGAGGAAGGGTGGGAGGCTGCCTGGGTGCTGGAACATCCCTTATGTGATTTAGAAACAAGAAAAGAAAAAAAAAAAAAAAAAAAAAAGAAAAAAAATATGAACGGAGGCAGAATAGAGTGTGAGACTTGGGGCTGAAAGTGCTTGTTTGGCTGTGATGGGACAGACTGTGCAGGGTATCTAAACCCCTGCTGGTGCCCCAGCACAAGACCACAGCAGAGCACAGCGACTGCATCTCACTGATACACACACCCCAAGTCTACGTTTCTTTCCATCCCAGACAAATTTCCTATGTATTACCCTTCCAGGATATACACATTTATTTTTTCTAGCATACTGATCACAATGTTATTTAATGTCAAGTTAAATTTCTGCCAAATTTCAGGACCAAGTAGACTTTAAAAAAAAAAAAAAAAGCAGCTTCTGGTGTCCAGCCCCTCTCCCCTATCTTTAATATCATTATCTGATCTACTTACCTGTCCATTGAATTCTAGGACACAAAACCTGGGGGGCAGGATCCAATATTTGCTACTCAAGAAAGGGAGAAGTCTGTGTTTGCAGGATAAATGCTGCCTTTGAGTTTGAAAACAAGTGATTTACTCCCTAAATATTTGTATCAAGTTTTTCCAGCATGAAAATATTCTTTATACATCACACTTTCATAATATTGTTTCTAAGAGTTCAGCTTTTCTTCACTGTTGTTCATCAAATCTGCCACTTTCTACTCTTTGACTTGCACTCCACAAATACCTCTCCTAGGAGGCAATTATATCCACTTTTTTAATATTCTTAAATGTTATCAGACGCCTCGGCAAAACAGTTGTCAGATCTCTTACAAAAATCTAAGGGGTTGCTGTTTTGCTTGGAGTGCCTTTGCTTATAATAAATCAGATTAACAAGACTAACTAAGTGCAGTTTAACTCTTCCCACTGTGACTTGAGACTTTCTCGAACTACATGCGCTGCACTTTTCAAGCTGTGCCAGCTCTTTTTACCCATTAACTGAAAATGAATTAGGGGAGAAGTTCTCCATAACATACTTTATTTTTCAAATCAGCATGAGGGATGAGTGCAGTGTCTGGCAGTCGCCTCTTAACACACACCTCTTCCCTTGTTATACAAAAGGGGTCAAGAGCCCTAAGAGGTGGGAGGAAAGTTTGGGTGCTTGAGTTCAGAGTGATTGTCTTCAAAATTACCCTCAACAAACACACTCTTGCTAGCAAATTCCTCACATACCCTATGTTTTACTCCTGTGTTAGCTGCAGGCTGCTAGCATCCTGGGCAGGGCAGCTCAGAACAGACTTCCTCAGTTTATAAAATGTAATAAATAAATCAATATACAGCTATCGCGACATCTGTGAAAATGAGCAGCAACATCAGTGCATTTAATGAGACAGAAAAGAGCTGAGAAACAGATCTCAGAGAAGGTGCCATAACCACATCAACATCATGCTGCCTGGAGAGAGGCCCGTGGAAATAAAGTAGAGATAAAGAGTTAACAGCAAGACTCTGATTGACTTGAAAGGGGCTAAGATTTCATCCTGCCTCCTTCAGAGTGTGGAGCTCAGACAGACGAGCAAGATACCCAGAACACCACCTCTCCAGAGAAGCACTGCCTTCTTACACACATAAAAATGTGCATTCGTAAGGAGACTTATGAGGTACTACTTTCCAAACAAGCCACTCTCATTGAAATTCCTGATGGATTTGTGTTCCCAGGTACTCTCTCAAAAAACATGTCACTGTCATCAGGGGAGTGACTGGGAGGAGGATGCACAATCTGTATCCTAAATCAGAAGGCTCTCAGAAAATGAGCTGGCCAAAGAACAGCACAAGAGAAATGGGGCATATGATGAAAACACATAAATCTCTCCTCCAGCAACCTTGATGTCAGGATTTCCAGACACCCTCTAAGAGGGTTGGACCTCTGGTTTCCACTTTTTCAAATTCATGAAGTCTATTGAAAACTTCAGCCGAACTTGTATCACCACACACAGTCTCAAATATTCATAGGGTTTTTGCATTATGAATCACCGTGCTAACCCATGAGTCTGTGGGCAGCTCAGCCATCTCTGTCCACGCTGGAGCTCAGCTCATGGAGATGCTCAGATGATTCAGAAGTCAAAAAGTTCCTGTCCAGAAAATCTGTCCAAGTCTATTAAGCCCTCTGACCAATGACACGCAGAATAGTCATTTTAAGGCCGGGAAATCCAAATGGCAGACACAGTTATACCAGATCCAGACCACAAGCTGATCTTGCCTCCACCTTCCCAAGGTCACAGCCCTGCAACATCTCCTGTGCTCAGGTGGGAGATGCTGCAGACCCCCAGGGCACCACACCAAGCTGCTCCCTGTGGCCACCCCTGCCCCTGTCCCACTCTCAAGGTGGCCCTCAGCACTTCCATCACATGAGGTACCAGAACCTCATCGCTCACCTCCTAAACTGCCTGGTCCCCGAGCACAAAATATAAGGGTGAGAACAGATCAGCAGCTTTCTAATGCACTTTTCCAAAATAAAACTCAGTGGCTCATCTAAAACTTTCAGAGAAACTTGCACGAGCTGCAAAGTCAGGCACAGAACCGCATGAAAAGGTTAACTCAGAAAAAACTCACTGTACTGAAAAAGCTTCCGAGGCCTTTCCTATGCTGCTTGTCTCTCACCTAGGCAGTTTCCTACTAATTGTTTAATAACAGTTCAGCCATGCTTCCATAAATGCTCTGAGCCGAGCCTGGCCATGAGGAAGCTCTCCGAGAACAGGAGTTAGACCAGCTGTTCGTTTGACCTATGTATTTATTTTTTTAAATATGCAATTGCAAATCTTATCTTCTCCACACATATGGCTCCTGTACAGAAAACGTTCTTTCCACTGAGAGAACCTCCAGGGGCGTAGCATTAGCTGCAAGCAGGCAATGCAAATACAGAAATGCTTTATCACCATTACAGAATCCAAATGCAAAAGCATTATTTGACCCAGAGATATTTTTCAATTTATTTAAAAAAAAAAAAAAACAAACAGATGACTAAAGGCTTCTGTACGAACCTCCAAATAGCAAACAGTACAATTTAAATAGCAACTGATTACTGACAACCTACAGCCAATGAGGCATGGTCCTCAAAACCTCAATCACAAGTAGTGGCAATTTACCATATTTTCACATAAATAGGCCAGGCAAAAATCAAAGGCAGGAGAGAACTGAGGCAGGATGCTACAGAAAAGTGGAGGCAGGAAACTTTTGAGGGGGTAAATGTCCTGCTGTGTTACTTGCACACATCAGTGCAGAAAAACAAGTGTTTGAGGAAAGGTAAGTTTTATACATGAACCTCACGTAGTCTTTCCTCCGGAGAGTAAATTATTGCACTGCTGGGGAAAAATAATGGATCAAGCTTAGTGCAAGAAAAGAAACTTTACAGAGGAGTTTGGAGCAGGAGCAACTACTGCAGTGACGTGGACAGCTGAAAGCCAGAGAGGCACAGGGACAGAGGATGCAATAGCTGGATCGTATCAAAAGTGCCATGAGATATTTAACAGTTTCCTCTGGGCAGCCATACAAGGTGCCACCTCAACACTTCTCCTGAGAATTTTTTTATTGGGTTTTGGGCTGCAGTGTGAATTCCCAGTAGGAATTCATGCTTAGTTTCTGAGTTCATATATATGATGATTTGATTGAACCCAGAAACTCAGCTGAAACTGCTGAGCATCATCCAATTATGACGTAAACCAATGTAAAATCCAAACAGTGTGTGGACAGCTGAGTCAAAGGTCAGAATTTATAAAACAGAGCAAACCCAAGGGAGTTTCCTATGGTTTCAAGTTTCCCGATATGTCTGATACAGCAGAGATAAGTTTTGATCTATTCTTATAAATCCACAAGTTTTTTGGTGTTGGTTTTTGTCTTGGTTTGTTTTTGTTTGTTTGTTTTTCTGAAATATCCTCAACATCCCTGAGTACTTTATAATCTTTTCAGTAACTCCAATTACCCATCTAGTTTTGCAGGAAACACTGCTGGATCTTTTTGGAATCTGTGTCCAGTTGGATTTATGGGAACTTTGTCTCACACTCAGTGAAGTCTGCCAGCTCAGTGGTTATCATGAGCACTGCTGCCTTGTCGTTTTCGGCTGCTTTTGACCCAGCTGGAATATAGGACTTCCCCTGTGTGTGGTTATTGAGAATTAACCATGTATTGATCATGCCATTTAGACAGCCAGGATTAATTGAAGCGGGGCGGGTTGTCCATTCACAGGTTAGCAAGCATACCACAAGTCTACACCCTTACTGAGTGAATTTTTTTTTCTACTACTGCATGTACTCATTATTTTCCCCCTCTCTTTTTTCTTCCCCCTCCACATCCGAATCGTAACACTGGGGTCTTGCTAAGTCTCACCTTCTATGACTAACCTTGCTTATTGGACCTCCTTTCCCAGGCACTGGAATTATTACTGCTTGCTTTCCAGGTGCTCTCCTTTCACTGCAGCCATCATTACGTGCACAGCAGAAGCCCACAAACCTCAGAAAGAATCTTGAAGACTCCACGTGGCTTAGGATGCTGCCTAAGCAAACCTGTTCTCTTCAGTACATCTATATTTATTTTTCTGAACCTCTGAGGGAACTCCAACAAAATGCAAAACCCTCACAAGTGATTTTCTAAGACAAGTGTGTTGTCAGCTTTGCTGTTAACATCAGTTTTGACGATCTCAGGTACAGGCTGAGCTTTTACTCCACTTTTAGATTATTTCTGAAATCCACGAGCAGCCTGCCAGCGAGCCTGACTTTGATAGGCAGCGAGCCGGGGTCATCTTACCAGCAAGTTTTCACTTGGGCATCCTTCCTAGGATGCAACATCATTATTTATTGTGTGAGAAATGACACTTCTTTCGTTATTACTGTAGTTGGCTGACTTGGTATGATCAGAGCAATGACTGAGAGTACAAGGCACCTCTCCTTTTAACTATGGGAAGACCAACAGAAAGCTTCACTCCCTCACCAGCTTTTCTCTGATTTGCAGAAACAACACTGAGGCATTCACAAAGGTGGGCATTGCAGAAATCCCATTCCTCACGGTAAAGATTGCACCATCACCGATGATCACTAAGGCTACGGTTTTTATAATCAGCCATAACAGTAACATACATACATAACAGTAACCCTATGAAAGCGATAGAAAACAGGCTGAGACATGTTCATGCAAATCAGTTTAGCCAATTTTTTCCATTTTTGTACCCTGGTGCCATGGTGAAAGTTCTGGGAAGGCACAGAGAACTAGCACAGAACTGAAATCAGAGCCAGCTAAAAGCTGTAAAGAAGGGACTGGATTAGAGTTAAGGTAGGTCCATAGGCAGGAGGGGAAAGGGTCTGCATACAGACACACTGAAAATCCAGAACTGCTCCAAGGCTGCGTCAAACAAATTTTAAGTAATAAGTTTCTGCTCTCTCAAAATTAACAGGGTTAAATTATTATCGTTTTTAAAGACAGCTAATCTCTTATTTGAGATCAGTTAAGAAAATCAAGGTACAGAGCTGCGTTGTTTGTGTGTAAGCTGTCAGCTGTCATCAAAATCGATGCTGAAGGTGAACTTCAACCAAACGTGACAGAGAAAAGCCAAACAAGTACAAACCATGGGGGACCTGGGGCTGGGTCACACTGGGAACTCAGAGCACCTTACCATGCACGCAGCTAAAAAAAGGTGTGTTCCTGCAAGAATGTGGTTGTTCATGTGAGTGTTATTTTATTTTGTTTTTTGATGGATATTTGTGCATCTTCAGAGGCACCCAAGTCACAATTTTGCATGTTGTGTAGCTGAGTTTTGAGGAAAGCATGTACAAGTGTGAAAAGTATTCAGCTTCAATTTTCTGTCAACACTTCCAGAGACGTTGCTCTCCCTTCTACCCCCATGCTCCAGTCAGGAGACAGGTCCATAAATGACACATGAGATATAAACACTTTGGGGAGTGTTTATGATTCCGGTTACTCTGGTACTTCTGAAAACATTGCTCATCGGGAAGTCAGTGTCTGCATAGGACCCTTTAAAACAATCCTTGATTTTTTTGATCACCTACTCTTTCTGTTCTGTAGTGTTTTTCTGTATGTTCTACATTGTGACCGTGATCATCCAGGTATGCTGAGAAATCCTTTGAATGCTTTGACGGATTTCAGAAATCCATGTTTTTTCTTTTTACGGCCCGCAATTTATCCCACCTGTTGGTGTTAACTCTAAAGTCTTCACAAATACAGACAATTATTGCTCCATTCTTTGAAAGCACACTAACCCAGGCAGCCTCTTGTGTTACCAGAGGACAGCAAAGTCCTCGAGATCTACAAGGATGCTACCTGGACACAGCACCAGAGAGCTTATATTAGGAGAAAACTAAGACCCACATGGCAGCTGGAGAATTATTATTACTCCACCAATTTCACTCAATAGTACTGATTTACACAAAAGACAAAAAAAACATGTAGCTTTACAAGCTAAGACACAGGGTATTTAATTTAGTGGGAAGAAAAACCTCCAGTGCTTCCACCCTGACATTACAGCTCAAGGAAAACATTTGAGTTGTATTTTGACATCTAATCTTGATCCTTCCTGTTGAGGACACCAAAGGCAAGAACCTCAGCAGAAAGATCACATCTTCCCTTGGACAAAAATCCACAGATAAAACCACCAATGCTTCTGACCTGATCTTGTGGCTGTGTTGGCCACCAACTAAAGGCTCTGCTGCAGTGAGCATTCCTGCAAACCACCAAACACTTCTTTCTTTCTCCTGTACTTCAAATTCAACTGCACTTCCATGATACTGCAAGAAAGGCAAAAATAAGCAAACCACCTAATTTCCACCAAGTTTTGTCCTAATGGGAAAAGCTCCTACTCAGCTCCCTGACCAGACAACTGTCTCATACTTGAAGAGGGGGCAGTAAGAGAGCTGCAACCCCCAAGTCTACATAAGCAGGAATGAGGGGTCTGCTCATATTTTTATCTTTCTAAACAAGAAGAAAAAACCTAAAAACCTAAAACCCTAGCCAGAGCAGGGCCTTACCTTGCAGCATCAAGGATCTCCAGGAACACTCCTGCTATCCACCTCTCCCCTTGCAGGGCCAAGCAGGCTCAGCTGCTGCACATCAGCACATCACAGAGGGCATAGCTCGGGGCTATCTGCTGGGCGAGGTGGCCTGCATGTGTTTTCACTTATGAAAATGAATCTTGATTGGGCTGCCCTGCCCAAACCAGTGCTCTGCTCCAGAGCAGCTTGTGACTCCCTATCCCTAAACCTCTTCCAACCCCAACCGTCCCAATGACTCATCTGTGCCTTACTTGTTACGCACCTTCCTGCTGGACATAAGATATCCCTCTTAAGCCATGTGGTTTCCCTTTTAGGTTCTTCTTTTCCAGTGCTCTTGCTCCCTCATCCTGGGCTAATCAAAAGAAAAGCACAGCTGACCCCATTAAGGTAGTAAAAAGCAATTTTAGTTTATATCTTAAATAAAACTTCAATTAAATGAGCAATTTCTTGTGAGAACATTGTTGATGCTGCTTTTCTCACAAGAGGAAAAAATCC
The DNA here is from genome assembly GCF_964106895.1 of Numenius arquata. Lineage (NCBI taxonomy): Eukaryota > Metazoa > Chordata > Aves > Charadriiformes > Scolopacidae > Numenius > Numenius arquata. Next base: position 9,252,585 of record NC_133586.1, on the reverse strand, counting down.
TGGCCCATATACATGTGTCTGCTCAGACGTGTGTGCATCAGGGAGAAAATATCAACCAAAGAAATAATGATGTTCATCCTTTTATTAGCATTTTAGAAATTGGAAAAGCTGTGTATATCTTCAGGGAATACTTAAAGCAAGATCTTACAGTACGGTATATCTGGAGTCCAGCTGTAATACACTGTAATGGTGCGAGGTGCCAAAGGAAAAAAGCAACAGCTCCGAGCTGGGAGTCCTGAGCGTAGCCCTGGCTCCAAAGAGCCTGCGACACCTCAAGAGTGGAAGGGAGCAGAGCTAAGAAAAGGCCTGCAGTCTGGATATTATTCACATTTTGCAGACTGAAGGTTCTTCCCTCAGTGCTCTCTGCTACCCAGGCACTGGTACCCGCAGGGAGAGGTAGGGAGGTGTCCTCCCCAGCAGTGATGCTCTCCCGCTCCAATGAGAAAGATGCAGATGTTCCTCTTCTGGGATACAAACCACATAGGCACTATCTGCTTGTCTAAGGTTTTCCAGGAAATCCCAAGGAAGGACTAAAACTGTATCTAAAGCCACATGATTGATTTCAACCCTGAACTGAAGGTGTTGAGCAAAGCACAAGGCCAGCAGGACCCCTTCTTGCACTGCGGGAGAGGGTGGAGGGTGATACCCTGAGTCTGTTGAAGTTATTGGTAAAAAGTCCCTGGTAGTTCCGGGATTTCACTTCCCAAGCTTTGCTGGGAGTCTCATGCTCACAAGCCAGGCTGTTGCTCCTGGTGCTGTACCCAGCAACTTCTGCCTGAGAGAAAAGTCCATACCCAGCACGCAGCTAGGACACCAGATTCCTTCTGGCTTTGTGCAGGACTTCAGATAACGACATATAAAAGTTATGCACTTCCAAAAAAAACCAGCAAACACCTATTTTGGCAAGGAATAGTTCTTAGGTGCCTAGGTGTTAACAGAGGGCAGCAAATAAAAATAAGCATTGCCAATGTGAGGCATTTTTAACTATGCAAAACATTCTTGTCCACCTTGAAGAGCGCAGAGGCAGCAGCTCCTCTCCTAGGAGATGCAGATACAAACCTTCTGGGAATATGGAGATAATCCAGAAGAAACTCATTAGAAAAGCAGCAAGAGAAATCAGCAGTTCCCCTGGCTGGGCAAAAGAATTGTTCTCAAGTAAGGAAAATAAAGTTGAATATACACAAAAATTGCAGAACACTGAAGGAAACGGTGTGTATCCCCTTCTCCACGTTTTCTCTTCTGGTTGTTGATGGCATTGGCTGAAAACCAAACTCGTGGATTTTGGGCAGAGCTCTTTGAGGTCTTTGGTTCTTAGAAGCTCAATGAGAGCTTTGACTTCTTGCCTCTGGTGAAAACTGTTTTATTAAAAAGGAGCCCTATGGGATTCAGTAAGGTTTTAATCACAAACAGTGAAGGGCACTACTCTCGTGAGCTTCCTAGGTGGGAGAGGAGGACCCTAAGGAAGCTGTCCCAGGGAATGACATGATCCCCATCATACAGGGAAATGTCCCTCCCTGGGGCAGGGATTGAGGTGGTTATGAACAGCCACATAGAAATGAAATACTGGGGTGGAGGAAGGAGAAAAGAGTGTGGACAAACAGATCTAGCGTGGTGAAGAGGGCCAAAAACTCTCTCTGTGCGGCACCCTTTGATGAAGGTGGCCGTAAGCAGCAAGCAAATCAAAGATAAAAATTATCAACGGAGGAAATTAGTGGAAGTTTCCCCATTTTCTTGCACGACAAAAGCAAGTACCTTCGGCGTTTAAGAAAGACATTTCCTGATTGCAATCTCACGAGCCAGAAGTTCATAAGCTTTTATTAACAGCTCAGACAAGAAATCTGAAGTATGTGATTAGCGAACGCTACAAAGTCAAATAGGAAAAGTCCTATCCTTCCAACAACACGTAAGCACATAAAGGTAAATCAACCGTTTTGTGATTTTGGAAGTACGGTGGGTTGAAGCATATTTCAAAGGAATTAGCATGGCCAAACTAATGTATCCTGATGTGTTATAGCAATGAACTGTACGGCGAGAGAGCAAAGAGTGAGGGCTTAGCTCAAAGGGAACCATTTCCTCAGTTTTTCCTGCTGTGCTCCAGAAATCCTCTTATTTAAACACAGGGGTAGTTAAGATTAGTATTTCTATTTTCTGTTCCTAGCTATTTGGGTTGGGACACTTTTCCCTTCATAATGCAGCATGTGAATCACACTGCATATTAAAACACCGCTGTAAAGAGCAAAAAGCAGTTATTCAGTAATTTACTCATGACCGTTGGAGAAAAAAGTTTGCCCTCTTCCCTCTCCTCCCTTTTAGCCTCCCAATGCAGGCAGAAGGAAGATTCACTTGAAAAATGCAGCAGCAGCTCTTTGTGTTTTGAACTGTTTGAAATAAACCTTACCCAACTTTGCATATGTTTGCAGTTTAAAGTGGATCTGTATTCACACTAAATGAAATATTTACCAAAATGATTATGAACATTTTTCATTTGCAAAAGTCAATGAATTAGATCTTTAACGCTGTTTAAAGGATTAGTGCTTTTTTGCAATGAAAAATAATGTCTTGGCAATACTAATTTTTCACATAGTTAAAAAATTGGCTATTTTTGGCAGAACAATTAGTATCAGACAAATATTCAAAGTGGTTCTGACTTTCTCATTATCGATAAATACCAGTCTCAGATTTTAGGACCTTTGCCAATTATTAAGAAACTCCACCATTCAGCTCTGCATCGTTAAAGATCAGGCCCCCTTTCCGATGCAGTGGGAAAAATAAATCCCTGAGAGAAAGCTGTTGCTGTCAAGGGAGACACAAGAGGAGAGGAAAAAGAGGAGGAGGACAAAGAAATTTAGAAACGGGAATATATGCCACAAATCCAAACTCTCAACTGGCGTAATTTGCTCTACATCTCCAAAGTCAGCAAAGCATCATCATGTCCCAGCAGCCGAGGATTTGCCCACACTGCTGTGCTTATGGCCACACAGCAAAACATTGGATTCCCCACTCTACACATAGTATTTCTTCTCTGGCAGCTACTCCATCTGTTGTGGTGCTACAGCATCTGAATTTGCTGGTGTACTGCCAGAAAGGATGTTTGTTTCTCTGTTTGGAGGAACAGTCATGTTCTAGTCAATCCTTGATCTACTGAGGGTTAGGAAGCCATGCTGAGGTGTCCCCCAAAGACAGAAACCCCCTGGGAAAAAGTTCGGCCAGCCTTTGTCTGAAAAGGTAGTTCAAACTCTCCCATCCATCTTTGAGCAGCAGCTTTTGGCCCCAAACCTTCTATTCTTGTGTTCATTCAAACATGAGCCTCGCAGGGAGACCTTATATATTTACACTGTCCAAGTGTTTTCCTTTGCTGTAGGAATTTATGCTGGTAATAACACCATAAACGCTTTTTTCCCAGCACTGTTTATTACACATTATTGTCAGACTCCCTACCTCAGCCTTCTAAAGGGAAGAGGTGCTTTACAGTACAGCAGCAGCGTGGCAGCATTAGGGATGCTGGAATAATCTTTCTAATTGATCTTGGAAGGGGTGGGCAGTGATTTCCTTTGAGTGATTTTCATTAACTAAGCTCTTTGTTATTGCTTGGGTGTGGGTTATGAATATAACAGTTTTCACATGAGTGTACCTTCAGTTCAAACACAGTTCAAACACAATATAATCCACTTCAATAAAGAGGTGGAAGAATGCAGTTTTCAGTAGCATTTTTATTAAGTACTGGCAAACCCTTATGCATGTTAATGCTTGATAAAAATACAGCTGACCCAGATGCAAACACCGTGGTGAGCTAAAGCATGACAGGTGAAGAAAAATATATCCAGTACCTCATGACACCCACCACCCCTGCAAGCTCAGTTTACAAGCACAGGGAAGTGGGAAGGGAGCCCGTGCTCCTCAACATGTTAAAATTTGACCAGCCACTTTTTAAAAGTGATTATTTTACCCAAGGAAGGCTATCTAAAAAAACCCGCAGAATAACCGAATTAGACATTTGCAAGTGGATTGCATCTTGTACTATTGTTGAAGTTATTCTGTGGGAACACATTGATAATGGCTCATTTATTTCATATTCACATTTACAAACCCAGCCAGAAGAATGGAAAATTAGATGCCTTTATGGCTTACGTATGCTCAGAACCACAATTGTGAGTTGGCAGTTACAAGTTCTTGCTATTCGACACATCAGTTTTTCTTTATTAACTTTTGCTTATATATGTAACCTATACAAAAATGAGCTTAGGAAACCACTCGGTTAAGTGACCAAACAGCTGTAGGTGTGTCCTTGGCCATAAGCAGTGGAGAACATTAGCCATCGCCTATCTTGTATGACAGTTCTGTGTTCACTTTAAATCGATGTGAGCTGGCTCTGTCACCAAAACGGCCGTTCCTGTCCTGCCCCACTCCGTCCTGTCCCATCACTTGGTTTCAGCCCAAGCATCTCTACAGCTGCACAGCAAAGCAGAGCCAGGCACCTGATCCAGATTCAAACTAACCTGACGAAAACCAACAATTGTGGCTCATGGTGATGCTGGCCCTAAAGCATTCAGAAAGGCATTATTCCACCTTGAAAAAAAAATCTTACAGGATCCTCCCAAATTTACGGTGGTGCAGGATTTTTCATGCCTGTAAGAATAAGATATTTCTATTTAAACAGTAAATAATACTCTTTCTACGAAACCACCTCTAGTTCCCAATTGTCATTGTTATAAATTTCGGTGCTCATTTCGGAGCGCTGGGGCCAATCTGATTTGGTGCGAAGGAGAGCAGCTCCCCCGGGTTCGCTCTGCTGGTGCTGATTTCATTGGGGACGTGCAGTTACGCAGCAGCTGGCACGAGAACGTGACACTGCGCCCACCATCCACAGCACTCGCTCACAACTGCAGCCACCCTGTGATGAAGTCCATGGATTTCATGGGGTTACACCAATAAATGCCCTTCAGCCCTGGAGCCGGGTGACAATACAAGCAGTCTGAGTTGCAAGAGCAAAGAGAATTGTTGAGCAGTTCAAAGATGCTCTTTCATAGAGTTGTTTTTTGCTATATTACATCATTGCCATTTTTCTTCTCCATTGGACTGTGGTGTTGTGACTCCCTCATACAGGGTCAACTCAGGTCTGCAAGGTATAGCGTTGAAAGTGGAGGGAGGGAGATATTTTCAGGTCTCCTGTAAGAAGACATGAGTAAGCAGGGATGTTTAAAGTAAGGCTAAAGAAAGGTACAAGGAGGAAACATGAAAATAAAAAGGTGTTCCCACACGTCTGGACTTACCACCAGTAACAGCAAATCCAGATCACTCAGGCAGGGAATGCTGAGAGCTAGGATGGAGTTGAGTCTAACTCCGCCACGTGTCACCCGCTCTGCTGGACACAGCTGCTTTTGGCTGCTGCAGACAGCGATGCTGCCACTGGGGCTCCTGGAAGGGGTACATCAAACGACGACCTTCTGCAGAAGATGGTGGGGCACCATGTTATTCATCCCGTTGTACTGAAACTGCCAGGTCAGCTTCCATCGTAACACCACTACAAATAACACGCTCTGCCCGTGATACAGCAGTGTCGGGGGAGCACAGTGGTTTTTTGGGGAGCAGTGGTCAGACCAGTACACGTTGGTTCTTGCTTCTATGTCAAGTTCTCACTACGCTGCTTAATCTGTACTGCTTTATGTTGCTGCAAGCAGGGAATGTGGGTTGTGCTAGTGCTTTTGCTGCATTCCCGCTGCAGGCGTATCGTACTGGTTATAGGCAAAACTCCCTTCCCCACAATGACAGCAAGAAACGGAGATTTCAATGCTTGACGGTATTTCCACAATGTCACTGAGAAAATGTGCAAGAGCAGAAGCGGCTTAGTTTGATTTGTGTTATTTAGAAACTACTTGAAACAATGCTAAAGGACTATGCAATGTAAGTAGGCATGAGGTCAGAAGAGCTCCCGATACAATAAATAACTTAGTTTTGAAAACATCTTTTCCTGTTCATTAGGAAAAGCAAGTGTTAAGCAAGTAATCTGTCTCTTCAGTGCAATTTCAGCACAACATATGTCATGACTTGTCTTACGAAATGAATTACAGGGCTTTCTGATAAGGCTTCATTTTACTAATAGTAAAGTGGCTCCATAAACCCAATAGGGCTTTGTTAAGATGGAAGCATATTGTAGCACTAATGAAGCATGAGTTCAGCCTAATTAACAGGATGGCAACAGCAATCATACAGCCTTTTCATTCACTTTTATACATTCTGTCAGAGTAACAAAGTTGTGTTCGACACTGCTGGAACCCTCTGGCTTTGCTCCCTATTTGCACGCCTGTTAATCCCGCTTCTTTGTTCAAACGGGCCCGGATCCAGCCAAACGCTAAGCCTGTATAATCATAGATAATAAGGCAGGGCCCCTGGGCAATCGCACCGCTCATCCGCCCACTTGCCAGCTCCCACTCCTCATATTTAACTTTAAGCACGAGAGCTGATCCCTTGCAATCAGCAGGGCCGCTCACAAATTTCCAGTTAAGCACATACTAAAGTGCTTTACTGGATTAGGGCCACGGCTTCTATTGTAAGAGGAAGAGTCACCGGCAGAATTTATTTGCCTGGATAACCTATTTTGCCCGTGTTGGAAAACAATAGCATTTTCATTACCCACTTCACAACTCACCTGAATGAATGGGAAAGGCTCCTTGCCTCTAGCTGCTCTTTCATTTGGGCTTGTAAGCCGAGCTTTTGAAGGGCAGCCCAGGGTAAACCATACTGGTGAGTTATTTGTGTCTGATGTGGGCGTGATGGAGGAGATGTCCAGATAGAAACTAAGCTTGTTTCATTAATTTCAACGTGTTCCGTGCAATCTCTCATTTTGAAGTGCTGAAAATAAGCCTGCAGATGGGGAGCCGCAGATCCTCTCCCTTGGCCCGACTCCAGCTAGGGTAATTACATGCTGTCTGGCTGAATCCCCTCATATGGCTTCAAATGGAAAAGTCATTCTCCACTTTTCCTCCTGAAATACTGCAACGTAGCCCAGCAGTCGCAGAACGGCGACTGAGCGGTACCTGCAGTTCAGCAGTGGTGGGAACCATCTCTTCTGGACTAAAGGCTGAATTCCTTCAGCAGCCACCACAGCTCCCCTGGAGAAGACTGTCCTTTTCCAGGGTATGGCTCCTGGCCCGTAAGAGCTTCCAGATGGCTCAAAATGTAGGTGTGCAGACAGAGCTGGTGGGAGGATTAGCACAGAGATGCCCATTATACCATACAATTTTGGGGAAAGTTCATCTCCAGTTCTCCAGTAATGAAATCTGACTGCAGAAGGTCACCTTTCCACTTCATTATAGTCTATAACTGGCACAACGATGTTCTCTGGTGTGGCCCTGCTGTCAGTCAGTTGGCACATCCTCTCCACAGCAATTGCTCCAAAAGCGTTCAAGATCTACACACAACTCAAGCCCAGAACTTGGCCATCTCCCACTTGCAGAATGAATTTGTCTTTCCTTGGTTAAAGTAAATCATACACTACATTTTTGCATAGGGTAACTTTGTAAGCAGCATGGAAAGAGATGAAGGAAGCTCTGATCAAAGTCTCCAGTAAGACTACAGTCACTGAGGGTATCTAACAAGTTACCAGATTTTGGTCTTGTTCTAAAGTGTTCTTCAGAAGCTGCATTTTCGTTTGATCGTGTATTTAAGAAAAATGGATCGTTGCAGCAGAACTTACTCTTGAAGAATTTCATTCACTTCTACCCCCTACAACCTATGGCAAACTGACAGGAGTAGAAAAGATAACCCACGGATATTGGGGAAAACATGAAGAAAACAAAATTCAGACAGGAAAGCTGGACAGCTTCATAGATTGACAACATGTAGGGAAATTTCTCTCTTGATTAAGACATTTCAGGTCTCACAGTGACTACTATTTTTGACTACAAGGAGGCTGGGTTAGGACAAGACTTGAGAGATAGGACACTTTGGCCATGAAGTGACATCTATGAAGTCATGTCCTTTACTGGACTTGTTCTTGCTTCTACATTGCCATGTTGCTCCACAGCAAAAAAATGGCAGCATGTTCCTTCTTTGAAGTGTTTCTGAATGGTTTTATTTTATCTGCACTATTTCTGAAATATGAAGTGTTGATTCCTGTAGCCTTGGCACTTCATATGCTCAAAGGGTCTTGACGCTATCACCTCAGCTTCCTGAAAATATCAATACAATAAACTCAACTCTTTCATTTGCCTTAGCAGACAACTCAAATACTGAATAAAAGCAAGCACTAGATTATCCTCTTACTCCTAAAGGTTTTTAAAGGAATTCTTCCAGATTAGAGATACATGATGATAAAATAATACATGCAATGCTGTCCTTTATTTGCCCTAAACATAGCTCTTCGGTTCCCAGGATGTTCTTTCCCTTCCATGATTACAGTTCACCTGAAAAAGATACAGTTCATTTGTACATAGTGAAAATCATTATCATGTACTATATCACAGAATAAGAAGCAAATCTTGTTCTCTGGTTAGTTTTTTTTTTTACTTTTATGGTAAAACAGAAAAGCCCGCAGTGACAGTAAAACAACCACCTCCAAAAATATTAGTCACTTAAAGGGTCAAAAACGCATGAAGAACAATTGCTTTTGCAAGTGTTTCACTTCATACTAATCTTCCAGGAAAGGAGCATGACAAGCTTCTGCCAAGTATGGCATGAAAGTAGAGCTCAGGAACAGTCCGGACATTTTCAGTAGTGGGCCTTAATACAACACACATTTTATTTGCAGGTATCTTCTCTCACGTCTGGCTGATAAAGGAGTGCAGGGGGAGGTCCTTAGAAATGAAAAAACTGATGTGGGAACAGAACATGCTAGTACATTACGATGAAACCTTTTACAAATGGATGTCAAACCATTTTTGTTGATCTGAGAAAAATATTCAGGACAGGAAGGCTCATTAGAAATGAAAAACTTTGAGACAAAATGTGTGCAAGCTTGAGATGCAGACAAATAGTTACAAAATGGCTTTATTATCCCAGGGAACATAGCACCATAGCACCAGCAACCATGCTGCTTGTCTGTATTTATATTCCAAACAGTGTTGCTTCCCGTAAATCATTGGTTCTACATTTTCCTGGGTTTTCTTCTTCTTTTTCTGAAATAAATCATATCCATCAACATATAACGGCATGGGATGTGTTCCCACGCATAGGCAAAAGTGTTCCTTTCAAATCCATCTAGATACCCCATGCCCCGGACATTTTGACTTATGCTGCAGTGACATTCTCACAGCATCATTATCAACTCAGATGCAAAATAACTGTTTCTCTCAAGAAGTGCTGCCTGCACAGATGGAGCTGGCAGGTCCATGACTGAGGGAAGAAGAACAGTGTGAGCTCTTGCGGGTGCCCCAGGAGCATGCAATGTTAGCAGAGAGGGCTGAAGCTGTAAGGAAACAGCACGGTTTCTGGCAGCTGGGTCTGAGGACAGTCTCTGGCACCTGAACGCTGGCGCCCACGACACACAGGGCAGGTGCCCCACAGGGTCTTTTGGGTGAAATGCTGCCTCTTCAGAAGTCCTGAGAAGTTGGACTTCCATGACACCAGGATTTCACCCTTTCCATTAAAAAGGCATTGATTTTCCAATTTTACCTATTTCATCCAGAAGATAAAGCAGTTGTGTGCTCTCTCTATATATACTTATTTGGAAAGATCCAGGGGAGAACAATAATAAGTAATACTGAAAATAATATTAGAAAAATATTGGTAATAGAAGTGGGAAAAGTTAATTAAATAGTGTTTTAATAAGAAGAGCTCCTGCTCTAGACAAGTATATACAGGTCAGCACATGTTAAAACACTCTGCAATTCACCAACCCTTCATTAGTCCAAAGCAACAGCCAAACTGGGACAGGTAACCCCAAGCCCCCCTGCTTGGGTGCTGTGAGCTGAGGTTTCGCCATCCCTCCACCCAAGCAAGCAAGTCCTCTGCTGAACTCCTTTCCTGCCTGACACTGATCCGCCGCCACCGGAGTAGGTGGACCATCAAGGATGGACAGCCTTCTTCAAAACTGTTGGTTGTTGTCTCAGCTATTTCACTTTGAAACCAGATTTCAAGCAGGAAGCAGCCAGGCCAGGCAGAAATGGGGGACAGTTACTGCAAGGACAAAACACTGCAAGCTGACCCATCCCATCTTTCACCAGCAGCATGAACATGAGCTCCTGCAAGGAAAGTAACAGGGAAAACGGCATTTGAGCTCTTGTGAAAAAAAAAAACAACACATAGTGCCTTTTTCTGACTTTCACAGCCATCTCTCTTTGCTTGTGTCCTCCCTCTATTTGGGGTAGCTGGTCAAGGGGTTCCACAGCTGGAAATGAGAAGCCATCAGGAAAACCCTTGTTGCAAATGGCTCGAAGACTTCCCTGGATGGGGACGAGCCAGGGCAGGGGGATTACAGTAACCAGCATCAACAGATTTGCATATTCAAAGATTGTAATTGAGGAATAAGCAGTAATTATGCAAATCCCCAGGCCCTGAGTGGCTGAAGCCAGCGCTCAGCATTCGGCATCCTTAGTGAAAAAAACCCATGCCAGCAACGAGGCAGCGCAGGGGCCAGCACAACCAGGGAGCAGGGAATCGCTGAACAGGAGGAAAAGGCACGATAATTCATCAGTAACTAACTGTGCTCAGCCCTGAACTCTTGTCGGCTGGGACACCTCCTTCCCACCTCAATATTAGATATATTTGAGCTCACAGTGCTCTTCTGGGTCCGTGGTGAGTTAGATGGCAAAATTATTGCCTGCAACTGAAGAAAGGCCACAGAAGTATATCAATAAAACAACATCCTTTCGTGTGCTACCAGTGAGCTAAGCAGCCATTATCATGGATCCTTTCTTATTTTTTTCTTAACCCTTTTCAACCTCCTCATCAGCAGAATTGAATTTGAGGAGGTGTATTTCATCTGGCGGATAATTCTTCATCAACTCCATTTGTGAACTCGTGCTTCAAGGTCAACAAAGGTTAGGGAGAAATGAGGAGTTCAACTGGCACATTTAAAAGCAATCAGTAATTACAGCAACATTTTTCGCTTAAAATACCTGAAATACAGCCATGCTTTCAGGGGGATTCTGTTCTAGTCTGTCATACATTATTTTCCACAATATATGGCTGACTCTGCACCAGCAACTCAGTTCACCTTGATTCATGAATATCTATCCCTCACTTCCTACTGTAAATACAATTCTAAACATATGGGAGAGAATTTATAGTGAATTAGGGTTGTACATTATCGCCATGATTAGCCGCATTTGTTACCCAGCAGATGTCTGGGTAGTAAAAATCCCCCATGAGTAAGGTATCCTGGAGTTTCCCAGTTCCTTGATAACCGGTCCAAGAATTTCTCATTCCCGCTGTGCTCCGATTCTGGTGGCCCAGAGCAGATGCTCTCTGTCTGCCCATCTCCTGTAGCACTAATCCCGCTCTCCTCACGCTGCGATCCCAGCAGAGCATCATGCTGCTTCGGCTTTTCTCTTTCCTCTTATCCTCCCCAAAAAGCTTTCCTGGTGACATTCATCATTCTCACAATACCAAAACACTTTGACAAGCTGAGCCAAATACCTCCCAGGTGTTGCATCGCTGATTACCACCAGAGTTACAAATTTGATGACTGATCTGGCTGTAACTATTTGTGATATCGGTAATGCCATTAGAAGCATCAAGACAATGCTTGTAAGATGTCTCAGCCCATGTCTGGCCCCTTTTTTCCTGGGCACCTCACAACCACATGGCTCTGTTCCAAGAAAAAGCCTGAAGAGAGACACGGCGAGTAACTGGCACAAAACTAAAGCCCACAGAGATCAAGCGACTGGTCCCAAAACATGGAAGACAGACGGCACTGCCTTTAGAGCTTTCACATGAGATTATCTTTTCCTTGCATGGGTTTCTCCATGCCAGAGATGCTTTACTGATGTCAGCTCATGTCTTCCAGCAGAGAGAAAAAAAATGTCACTGCCTCCCCCCCCTTGCCTCCCCCACCCGCAAAAGCTCTTGCTCCTGGAGGCTAAGATAGCAAAGATGCACCCATACATACGTGGATATTTTTGTCTGCCATGAGATCTTTGCAGGTTGCCATCACCAACCACTTTGCCGAGCAGTCGCTTGAACGAGCCCAGGGCCCGTTGTGGCTGGAGCCCATGTTGTGGGACCAGCGGGCTCATGTGCAGCAGAACTTGGACTTCACTGTCAGACATTCACCTGCTCTTGAGCTCCAGCTGCCCAGCACTTCATACTTTCTCTTTGAGTGTCAAACAACCAGGCGACCAGGTTTTTATCTCTAACAGATCTTGCACACACCGTATCCTAAACACTGGGCTACTGTACAAGGCCACAAGCACCGAATTTTCTCCTCGCTGTCAGGCAAAGCCTGGAAGAAAACAAACACTGTCGAATACCATCTGAATTCCTGTCTCAACACCCTGAAAATCCAGCCCTCCAACTTCTTCTCTCCAATCAGCATGCAAGCAAGCCCTCATCATCACTTATTTCCTTTATTTTATCTGTCTTCAACCTGGAATACCAGATTAGCAACTCTTTTTCAATTGCTAAAAAGGCTACAAATACTAATCCACCCATCTAGCAGAAAGTGACTTTTTTTTTGCTTAGTAAGAAAACGTAAGTCTAAACATAGATAATTTCAAATAACGTGATCGTTTACTGAGCTGTTATTTTTCACTCACTTCCAGTCAGCTCGGGGTATAACTCATGGGGTAACACCAACATCCAGTTCAGACTCTCCAGACCAGAGTCATGGTTAAGAGGCACATTTTTAATCCATTGCATTCAGAGGCACCAGCTTTTGAACCTTTGAACTAAATACCATGCAAATGAGCTGAAACCCAACTGAACAGGCTCACAAGGCCAAGATTTTCAAGGTTCTAATTGCATAAACAAACATGTATAAAAATACGTATCCATGCATTGTGCATGTACCCATTTTTAACGGTTACCTGGCAAATTCTTCAAGGCAAGGCTGTTTCAAGGAATTAAGGGCCATGAGGTGAGCAAAATGTGAGCCCTGCTTTATTGAACAGTCATTAGCCGTACTAGAAACGGCACCGTAACATTAATTTTGCAGCTACAAGACGTTGGCCTTGTACAGAATTAATGCATGTGCACACATTTGCTACACAGTCATAAATTCTAGTAATGCAATTTTACAAGCGTCTTAAAAGGTAACCATTGCAAAAAAAAAACCAATAATAATAAAAAAAAATAACATCAGGAAAGGCAGGGTAAGGTTCAACAGCAATATTTCATTACCAAGACAAGGGAAGAAGACAAATGACTCAGCCTCCTTGGTTCTCTCCTCTCCCCCTACCATTACTTGGGTAAAAACACACAGCACAACACAGACTTGTTTTATTGCAGTAAGTGTGTCAGCCTGGCAGGACGGTAGATCAGGAGAATTTTTCAATACAAGCAGAGATTCGCCTGTCACTAAAGCAGAGTTTACAGCAAAGCTTTTCAACAGGGACCAGACTCCCCATCGTTTCCAGGGTCAGGCAGAATAATTAGCATTTCTCTAGTCCCTCTCCCACGTAGGGCTGTTTTACCACATGTAATTCTCTCTTTTTCTCCCCTTGCAGGGGGGGACACCCACCGTTGAGGACAGGGGCTGGAGCCCCACCACATGCTGGGGGACAACATGCAGACCGCACACCACGTACAGGCTCAAAATAAGCACGGAAAACAGAGCAATTTTCTTGTGAATAGCAGGATTTGACATTTTTCTTAAAGCATCAGCAATCAGAACTGCATGTTCTTACCTGAGGAGTTCACCCATTTATTCTCATCCTTAATAAATGAAATTAGTTTTCAACCCTCTGCTCGCAGAGACGGGCCTGGAAATGTGACTTCCACAAAGCCCTACATGAAAGTAAATGGGAATCATCTTCATAACCCTGCCATTTCCAGGGTGGCCCCAGGATGTTTTGGGGATGGGTGAGAGGAAGGTCCAGATCACATTTCCTTAAGTGCTGTCAACCCCACCAGTTGGGACAAGGAGATCTCAGGCCTCAGGGCATTTTTTTAGCTGGGACCAAAGCATTAATGTCTGGCAGGAAATTCCCCCTGTTTACTGGGGAAATCTGGTTAACTTTAAGAAAAGGCACGATCTGAGCCTGCACTCTATGTCCAGAGACCTGCAGATATGCCTCAGAGGAATATCCCAAAATCCACAGATCCATGGTGTAGGAGGGCAGGGAGAAGCAGGATTGGGGATGGACAATTGCTGCTCCAAAACTCTTCAGTTCTAAAAGGTTCCAGCCTCAGCAGTAACGGTGCCTCCAAACACCCACTGTTTCCTCAACCCTATACTGTATTAAGCCTTGTAGACATTTTCCCTGGTCCGACAGAGAGCTTTGCACATCTCCCCGCATCCACTGGCCACAATGGCCAGCGATGCTCAGTGGTACCGTGCACTGGCCAAGCACTGTTGCTTTCTTGTGCCGGGCTCATCCAGGACCATTAACTAGTCTTCCTTAAAAATCTCAGTCTATTGCTCTTGGGAAGGATTAGATGTGTGGTTGTTTTTGGAAGAGCTTCACGGCTCTCCTACATGAAGTTTGTTCTATATTACAGGAAACAAAACCAAATGGAACTTACTTATGGGAGGAGTTTGGCTGCTGACAGCCCACTTCTTCCTTTTCTGAAGATTTTTCTCCAGTTTCTAGGTGGACTGTGAAGACTGATTTAGCAGCCTACAAGAAATCAAGTGGTCCATGGTCTCAGTTGACCCTCTGAAGTGACCAAGCTCGCTGGAGAACTAATAACAGAGCAGCACTTTACAAGATATAGTTCTCTTTCCTAAAAAGATAACAAAGGAAAAATAAGATGAAAGTATCTCATCTTCATAATTACTCCCACAGGTGGTTGCCTTTTCCCAAAGTACACACCAACATAATTGACCTTTCCTTTCAATAGGATCATGCTGCTACGGGCAGGCTACGGGCTACCTTCTCTTCTTCCACGTGCAGATTCAATGGGATGGAGTCCCAGGAGCACCTCAGAGGGCAGGATATGGCCCCGAGATCCAATATTTTGCTTGTGACTCTTTTGTGCATCAGGCAGAGCCATTCATCAAAGCTAAATCTGAAATAAAGAATTTAATCAAGCAGTACAAATGATTGCTGCGAGCGATACATTCAAAGACACACAGAGAGCTGCATCCTGGTCCCCAATGCTGCATTGCACGTGGGAGCTTTCTTCTACCTTGAGACTCAGCAACCCCATCCAGCAGCTGCTGTAGAAACCTGGCAGCTGCTCCATCTTCCAGCACAGCGATGACCCAGATGAGGTCCATATATCTTACATACCCAGCTCCTTGGCTGAGGAATGCTGTGCCAGAGTGCTTTGGGGTTTTTGGCATAAGCCTGGCCACACAACATTTTTATGAAAGTTCCTGCTCCTGGATTCATTCTGTAACATAAAAATCTGAGGGCATTTCTACTTGCAAGCTTCTGGATTTGATGGGTAAAAGAGAAAAACCTGAAATTGATGCAAATCCACGCTACCATCTCCAAAAATGAAACCAATGTGAAATTGTGAATCACAGTCCCTCCCAAGGGGACCTGTGATGGTTTACAGCCTGACTCACGACACGTGAGTGCCCGAGGGCTGAGCTGGTGGCCTGGTCCTGCAGAGAGCACTCGGCAGTGTCCATCCTGACCAAGATTGCTAAAGCAATGCATTGAAGGTGTTTATGCAGTAGCAATGAGGAAATCAATATCTTACATTACTCCATTTTCATGTCAGAGTTCATTATTTATATATGTCCTCTCTTCCGCGGTTGCCCTCTACAACCTCTGATGCTGGGCTACCTTCAGTGGCAGGCTCACCTCAAGCTTTGTTTCAAGACCTGGAACTTTAAGATAACCTGGTTTTGCAATTAAAAAGTCAAAAGCAGCACATTAAATTCACACAGAGATCCTAAGCAAACCGATCGCCTGTTAATAGCTGACTATAAATAATTATCTATTGTACTGACTTAAAAGGGACAGTGGTTGCACAAACATGTAAGTGAAATACATAACCAAAATATTAGTCATGACCTTATTAAAACAGTTGATATGGCAAAACTCAGTCATGAAATAAACTATAAAATGAAATATTGTGATTAGTGTCAAGAGCTAATCTCCCAGAAGCCCAGACAATGTGATGCAAAGGAGCTTTTAAAAGAAACCAAACAAACTCATTTTTCATTATCTTCTGCGATCTTATTATTTCATAAGTGAGAAATCCATTAGCAATTCTGCCAAGAACTAGACAGGCTGCTTAGTTATCTAACACCGAGACACTTGCATCCCATGGCTATCTTGATGTCCCTGGAAAAAAAGGAAGAGGAAAAGCAATGGGGTAATAAATTATTGTAACTGTTTCATTAAAACTTAGGACGCTATAATTTTCAAGTTTATTTGGTATTATATTTAAATGAACTAAAAGGCAACATTGTACAGTAACTTTATAAAATAAAATTATTACATAGTACATTAACCAAAGCCCCAATAAAAAAAAAAATCCTAAAAAGTCATCTGGGGACAGATCCTGCTCTTGCTCTTCTGCACACAGGATTTATTGAGCTGATTTCAAGCAGCACTCTTGTTTTAGGAAAAGCAAATGGGATTTGCCCCCAAAATGGAGTATCTCTTTTATAATTCTTGCAGTTTCATTTTATCATGTGTAATATATCAAGTTTATAAGGCATAAATACAAAAAACAGTTCAATATGCTCATCATTATTTTAATTAAGTAATACAATCTAGGACACTTTTTTCAATCACACCAAGGATTACAATGTACCTATAGCTTTAATTTGTTTATTTTTCTTTTTTTATACAAAAGTCTATGGTATAGTATACAGTATATACTAGTTGATAACTGGTTCACAAGGTTTATCACGATATTCTTGCCGGTTAATACTGTCAGGATTTCACCTAGCTTGTGTACTCTGTGCAGAACCGCAGGGCCCCTCCTTCCCAGGCTGCTCTCCTCTGGCGGCAGCATCCCACCGCTCCATCTCCTTACCTATTTTAAGTGAAGAGCTCTGTGCCAGATGTAAAAGCCACTGGGAACAGCTGGGGATGCCCATCCCAGTGGTGCCAAGGAGCTGCCGGAGGCAGCTGGGGAGCGGAGGAGACGGCAAGACAGTGGCTCCCAGAGGTATTTGTGGAGCGGGGAGGCAGGGAGCCAGGGAGCCAGGCGCTGCTTTCCCTGCTCCCCTCACGCTCCCGGCACAATGGAGATGCTCCCAGAGGTTGCAAGAGCCAAATCAAGCCCCAGAGAGGGTCTGGCATGTTGGGAAACCACTGCCCCGATGGAGGTGTGTGCCACGGACTGCTTGTGCAAGGTAAGCATGGGCAAAAGCACCTTGATAAATTAGGATTGGCGTGGATGCTTGGGATGCTGAGCGCTTGGGTTGGGCCAGCTCCACATCACCCACAACTCCATAACCTTCCAAAGCCTTCCCAGGATTTTGGGCATCTCTAGTGCAAAGACTCATTTGGTGCCATTGGGATGAGTCCTGCACAGATCAAAAAAAAAGAATTCCTGCACAAACGAAACAGGGGTCCTCACTTCTCCTCTACCGCATCAGTGCAAGCACAGCCCCAGCCCACCCCTGCAATCAACAGCATCTCCTGCACCCATCTCCCACCTCCACTTAGATATTCCGGTATTTTCTAAAAGCAAATTACTGAGATGCAACAAAGGAAGCACTGCTGATTTTGGGTCGGGGGGCGGCAGGACCAGACGGCTTGTGCTAGCGGAGGAGGGGTTGGCAAAGGCAGGGGGTCTCCCTGGTGTCCATCCCACACCCATCCTGCCCCTCCAAGGGAGGTGTCACCACCCGCACCCGTGCAGGCAGATGGGGACCGACACTGTGCCACCACAGGGTCAGGCTGCTCTTTCCAACAGCATCTTGTGCTTGCTACTGCCAGGCCAAGGAGGGGTGGGAAAAGGCTTTCCGACATTACCTGGAACCAGGAATAGATATTTTTTTTAACATATACAATCAACCTAAATTGTGCATAAGGTAAACTGCAGAGCAATGCCCTCTGGAGAGTATTCACATGTCTAATATTAGCTATCTTGCTGGCAGCTCCAAATCATCCCTGGAGGTTTCTCTACCTGTCTATATTTACTACATACAGATCCTGAGCTCCTAAACTCAGGTGCTCTGAATCATACCGTAACTGAAGGCAGCCTAAAATAGACAGTGTGAATTGCTCCCTCCCTGCTGTGACTCCATCCTGCAGCATCTGGGAGGAAAGAGAAATAATCTTGGTATTAGGAATGGACCAAAGCTACAGAATTTGGGTCAGGATTCAGGCCAAGCAGGAGCAGATTTCGGTCTAGGGGCTTATCCTTGTTCAGTATTTGCTGATGGGACACACAGCCCTGTGCTTACACTTGTTTTTCTGATAGATCAACGGTCCCAGGGATCACCCATCCCCAAATAAAACACAGCACACAAGCAGCGCATAAACAGCTCTCCAGCTGCAGGAAAGAACTGACACACATCTAAAGTCACAACAAAGCCTTCACCTCCCACACACCCTTTCCTCACTACTTTTTTTAAACCAGCCAGAAACAAACAGGGAGTGCAGCACATCCCAGAGAGCCGGAGGAATGAGCATCCGATGCTTTCCTAGCTGCTGTGTCATCCTGTAGGGAGGCTGCTTCTGAAGAAACCAAATTACCCTACATAAAGAGCAGTCACTAAAAGAATCTCCTTTCCCTTAGAGGACCAGCAAGATCACATTATTTCCTGAATTTTTTTTTTTTACCTTTTTTTTTTTCATCTATACTTGACAGAAGAGCAATACTGTCTGGGTATTTGCTTTCACTAACCGTGGCAGGTAATTTCTGTCATAGCTTGAGAGTTCCTTTGAACCTGCTATTTGCATTTAGGATAAAGTATCAAATGGACATTTCCCATGGGATACAGAATGCTTGCTGTCCGGTAGAGTCAACCATAATTCTTAAGTCTATTAGCAAGAGGGAAGCAAAAGATCTCCCCGTGCCAAATGCATTGCATTAACAGCAAGTTTCCACTACTGCTGAAAAACTGTGCCCTTAATATAAGTGCTCAGTAACCACCAGCCCTGCTGTTTGAGGAGCACTCTGAACTATATAGAAGGCTTGCAGGAAAAGAACGTCCATTAGTACCCATTATGTTGTGATTTATGTTATGGGCTTAAAATAGCAAAATTAAACAGTTCTATTTAATCTACAGTCTAAAAAAAAGGCACAAAGACTTTGTGAAAAAAAAATATATAACTGTTCAGATTACATTTCCAAGAACTTTAACAGAGCGTTGCTTTGATTTGCCAGCTTTGCTTGCTGGCAGGAGTGAAATTGAGACAATTTCACTGTCTGCAGAGGTAAAGAATACCCTTTTGGCAAGGCAAGTTTGCCAGCTCTATGCAAATGTTATTCAACAGAAGCAACTAAAACCTGTTGTGATTGCTTTAAAACATAATCTTTTTGGTCTGCAGCACATTGCACTTACCTAAGTACTCAGTGATGATAGAGTGGGTCTTAGGGCAAGACCAAATACAAAGAGCCCTTTTTAATCTGAACATAAGAATAAACTCTGTTCATGGCTACACAGTCTGCTTTCAATCAAATGATCATGAAATACATAAATACTATAAAATAAATACAATACATTCAGAGTTTTCTACATTGTAGAGAGCTTTAAGACTTTCCTAGCTCCCCGATGTAATGCATATAGAACATTCCCTTCTATACAGTGCTACCTCCATATACCCATACCTCTGTTAAATGCAACATAGCTCAGACAACCTTCCTCTTTTGCCTGGATTCTCATCAGTCTCTGATTCTGTAAAACATTATATTGTTTCTTTAGGAAAAAAAAATATTGCACTTTTAAAAATGCATAAAAATTGAACCAAGTTCCCATTAACTCCAGCACACAGTCTGTTATTTAAAATAATGCTTTTCCAGAAAAAAAATGTTTCTCTAGTTGCTTTGTGTTTTGCCTACGGTTACAGCATTCTCCATCAGGAAATCCTCAGAACACTCTTCCTTAGCAAATTCCTAACAGTTTTGCCATCAGACGTTTGAAACACAGCATGAGCTATCTGAGATGCGCACAGCTGGGAGCCACGGGTCTGTCCGCAGGTTCAGGATTTCATTGTACAAATGGGAACTACAATGACCAGAATAACCGTACAAGCTGCCGCCGCTATCAGGGCAGCGATCTTGCAAACCTTTGCTCTTCTGAACTCAGCTTCTTTGCGTTTTAATAAGGAATCATAGCCAGGAGTATAAATGTCTTCCATCCAGTATTCTAAGTTGTTTGGGTTTAAAGATTCTTGAGTCTAAAAATTAAAAGGAAACAGTTGTTAATTGTCTGGGATCTGTCATTAATAACATAAATAAACAGAGCAGATGTGCCTGAAGGCCACCCAACTGCATCTGGGTCTGCTGTCAGAAAAAAGTGGGTTACTGTTGCTTCTCGCATCCCTTCAACTCCTGGTCCCAGTTCCATAAGGCTGACGAAAGTGGCAACAAAATACTGCAAAAAATAAACTCCTGTAATGGTATAATTCTGCTGCAAAATCCCTCACATACCTCTGATTTGCCATAAACTTCGTCATCTTGGATGGCATTTAAATAAAATCTCTTTAATCTGCTAGACAGCAGAGATGTCAGCAACTACCGGTCTGCTACTGCTTTTTTAAATTATTAAAGCCCAGGTGATGGGAAGGTTTCTTAACATATACTCCTCATGAAATACATTTTATAAAGCTAACCCTAATTTTGCTGCCATAACTTGCTTGCAGGGTGCGATTGCCCAGCTCCATCCGGAACCCAGTCCCTCTGGATGGGCCATTTGCAGTCACCCTCAGGAACGGCAACACCTGGGGACACCAGCCCTTCGTTTCAGCGTGGGAACACACAACCACAGGCAGTGGTTTCCCATGAAATCACTCAGGACAAGGTGGCCCTCAGCTTCAAGCTCTTCTTCCAGCTCCATCTTCTGAAAGTCACCTGGATGCATGACGCTGTCTCAGGGGCAAGCCGGGAAGGGGAACTGGAGACCTGGCACACGATTTGATACCACACATTCCCCTGGACCGTCTCCACAGATGAGATCATTTAACCCCGATGGCACAATCTATATTTCCACAGGAGGCAATACTCTGCTCATTGCCAAAGGCTGAGTTTCTCTGGGTTGGAGGTGATTTTAAGAGTATGATTAAGAAATTAAAGACTTTGCCCTCCCATTCCACACAGGTAACCAAAAATTAAAACAAAAAAAAAAAAAAAGATCGTGAAGAAAATCTGAATTGGTCAGAAAAATAAAGGCTACCTGGGGCACTTTAACAGTATTTCCATTTGAACATTTTGGGTTTTTTTTTTTTTTATCTTTTAGTTTTTCCTTCCTTAGAATTTGAGCTCTTCAAGCTTTGCATTTCCACCTTGCTTGGTTTTTTCCCTTCATCCTTTCTGTTAGCGAAAACAGGAGGAAAATGGGGGAAACCCAAACACTGGGCATTATATTGCACTTACCAGCAGAAAGGAATAAAGCAGAAAGAACATTTTGAAAAATGACAGCTTTTCCTCGAAGCTGTCTCCTGTGTCTGGGGCTCCGAAGGGCCATCTCTTTAAAAAGTGGAAAAGATACCACATAAAAATGTTCTAGTAAAAATGTCCCAACACACACCACTTCTGGGCTCGTAACGGAGCTGATCCAAAGCTCGTTGGGCTCCGCACAAAGAAACTCCAGCTGACTCGAGAGGGATTTGGGTAAGCCTTTAATTGGCTAATTCAGATTTTGTGGCCACGAGCTACTGGCTGAAACCTCGCTTTGCTTGAAAGCAGCATTTGCTTTATGTACAGAACAACTAAAAAAAGTGATTTTATAGCTACCCCAGAAATAAATAATTAAAATTGAGCAAAGGGTTTACCATCGTTTGATGGAGATCTCTATGATAGCACTAATATGCTGAAACAGAGACCACCAGCCGAGTCTGAGATTGTACCATTCGGGCTCTGAATGACCTGTTCCAGCCTTCTGACCAAAATCAGCAACCCCATCTCTAAAGGCATCAGAAAACAGCCTGACAGTGTTTCGTCCCAGTGGATCATCACACGCAGAGCAAAGCAATGAGATCTCACACAGACCTCACACTTGGGACAAACTTTGGCCTGACTCTAGTTTTGCAATTTCTTTTTTTGAAGGAAAACCCAGCAGACTTGTCAAGTGCCAGGAGAAATTTTAAGTAAACAAAGGTATAAAAACCCCAAAGATAACCGTGCTATGCTTCAAGGAAATTACAGTTTTGGACCTCTCTGCGTTGGTATTGACCTTTAAACTATTTCAGAAGGAAGATGCATTATTAAAAAGGCCCATTACTGTTAATCAGCTTCCTTTCCCATTTCATTGCCAGATGTAGGAATGTTCATTAAAGCATAATGTATTTACCTTCAGTTCTAATAAACTTAATCACTGGGAAAAAAAACCCACTCATCAGTCTGTGTCTATTTTTTAAGTTTGTCAGTAAGCTCTATTATAAAGTCTAGACATGGGCTTTGCAGAGTAGGTGCGATTCTGATAGTCCTTTTGGGGGGAGAGAATCAAACCAGTAAAGTTTTATCACCTTTATCCTAAAGATAAATGATGGCAATAAGCCGATTTCTCTGGTTTGCTCACAGTCACACAGAGCCGCTTACAGGGAATGAAGCTGCCCTACGAGGAGCAGATGGAGAACGCTTCTCCCAGGGGAGCTTTGCCTCCAAATATCACCTCCCTTGTTGCTTCCCCGCAGCAGGTAAGGGATGCTTTGCAACTGCCTGCTGCAGAGGAACTTCTTTCAGCCTATCCCCATTCTAGCATACAGTCTGCAATGCCAGGGTTAGGAATCTGGTAAGCCCTCCAAAGCTTTTAAGACCCAAAACACAGCAGGCAGCTGAGGCAAGATGCAGCCTGGTGCCTGTGCTACTTGGCTTCTCTCCAAATGCACTTTACCCACAGCAAGGACCAGGGGCTGGTGAAGACAGAGAAGTTTGCATGAGCCAAGCCAGGAGGTGATCTTGTTGTGCACAAATTCCTTCACAAATGCTCCTGGAAGTTGCACTACGGCACTGTAGGGGTGGTGGGTTTAATTCCAAACCACCTAACGCAGGGTCCTAGGGACATGGCAGTTCTCCCTGGGCTAACCAAGTCTTCCTCATGGTATCCTGATGCTCTCCTAGGGCTTAGTCTGGTGGGTTTGGCGCTGGGTTAGGTACCTCAGCACTGAGCCATCAAGAGCTGATGTGGAGCCGCAAGCCTCAGGCTCTTGCACGCCACCTTCCCTGGCAGAGAAGCTCTGGAGACAAGCAGACTCTCTGCTTGAGTATGGCCGCACCGCCTAGACTGCTGACTGCAGAGCTGTGTCAGCGCAGCGCCGGTGAACCCCGAGCTGTAGGTCAGTGTACCCCAACTGCTGCCAAGCCTGTACAGCTCAGGCAGCTTGCTCTGCACTGGGGCATGCACACGCATGCAAGGAGCCCAGAATGCCTGAGGTCAGCACCAGTCCTCCCGCTGGCTCCGCATGCTGCTGTATAAATGATATAAATGATACAGAGGGATCTACGTGGATTTCATCATGCGATGCATTTTGTGTTTCATGACTAAATATGGCAACCTTTGTTTGCTCTTTGCACACTTTGGATGGCATTCTTCATGTTTCCTTTTTTAAATCTGTGCTCATATATCTTCCTTCCTAGAAGATGTCTTTTTTTTATCAGGCTAGACAGGGTATCCAACATGGGGACTCAGTACTGGGCTTGGGCAGCCCGTTACGTATCGGGATTGTGGTTTCAAATACACCACATTTTGGGAAAATTCAAACCCAAAGTTTGGATTTGTCTCCCGGTAACTTGCTCTGCTCTGCTCGTTGCAGAAGAGCCTGCACACTTCCAAGCCAAACTAAAATGCAAACAAGACAGACCATTAGCTGATCTGTTCTTCACATGACTCTGGTTTCCAGCAGCCACTTCAAAGCTGCAACAGTGATGCGTTTCAAAAACAGTCATGGTATTTAACACCTTCTACAAGTATTTTATGTCTCATATTCCTAGCAAAATGGGAAAAATCCCTAACACCTACATTCTCCGTGAACAAGGAGAACATTCTCCGACAGAACAAGGATAGCAGACAGAGCAGCAATGCCAGCTTCTGCACTGCACCGCTCTGCCCTGCTGCAGTTGGGGACTAGTTCATCTCTGCACCCCTGAACTCTTCTTTAGAGCTACTACCACCACAATGGCTTAGCAGACATCTCTGCACTGCAGAATAATCTGGGAGCACCAACCTGCCAAGGATCATCATTCAACAATCAAACATCCACACTTTCCTTTGTCCCTGGCCAGGATGGATAGGGTTCAGCAAGATTAGAGGCTCAACACTGCACAGCTCCTTCCTGAGCTACCCAAATCCCTTCTTAAATGCATATTCTGGCAACATCCACTCACAATTAAGCCATTCAAATTAAGCAAATGGGACTCACTTGTAGATCCAATGCTGCAATCTTCCCTTTATCCCCCGAATTCCTTGTATATTCCTCTATGGTCCATGATGGCTGGGCGCGTTTCACTTCAGCCAGCTCTGTCAACCTCATGTCTGTGTAGAGCGGGTTGCTTTTCATGTGTGACTTGAGTGAGGCAGGGTAGGGATGAGGACTAAAGACTTGTTCAATCAAGAAAGCATCTTTTGGTTGTTTAGACAGTCTATGTGGCTGTGGGATTTCGTATTGCCTGTCTGCCTGCAATAGGGTTCAAAAGAATTTGAGAGAAGAAACAGGACTATGAGGGGGTTAAACATAAAGGACAGAGATATTCCTTTCAGAATAACCATATGATACTGCTTAAGCCATGATAAAAGAAGTACCAGCTAAGACAAAGTTCTGGATGGCCTTAATCCATTTGCCCACCCTCTTCTCACAACTAGGCCAAAGAGGTATTTTACAGACACAACTCCATGTTGACCATTACATGAACACAAAGCTGATGCAGCAGCGGAAATTTAGGTTTTGAACTGTTTACAGTTATAAAACTATTCTGAAAATGTCCCTGCCATCCGGGAAATCCCAGCTGATCTGGAAAAGTTCAGAGCCCTATGCAGGCTTCCAGATTTCTGTTTCCAGATCAATTCTTAAACTGAAGTTTTGTGGGAAGCCCCCAGGTAGGTGCCTCCCTTGGCACTGCACCATCCATGATACCAATCCAGTGTCATCCGCGGTCTACTGCAGGAGGGAGGAAGGGACCTTCAAAGTCAGCATTTCATCCTGGGCAGATCAACGTACAGAAAAGACAAGGTTGGGCTTACTAAGGGTAACCTTCTTCCCCATCTGCAACCTGCTAATAACCCATGGTTTATGGTTTCTTGTTCATCCAACTGCACTTATGTCCATCAAACCTCTTCCTTCTCTGCCCTCACTCCTCCCCGTAAGGAAGCATGGCATGCCCATCGTGGTCCTCATTGACAAGGGAGCTGAAGGACCCTAAACCTCTCCACTGTCCATGAAACAGAAACAACCGTCCACACCATGCACAGTTTCAACTGAGCACCAACCAGAGCCCAGTGCAAGGATGACCACAACAGCTCTGTGAAGACAGCAGTGGGAATCTGTTGGGAAGGATGGGCAAAGTTTTTCTGACCAACCAAAACAAGACCACAGCTATGCTGCATTTCCCCAATGGGAGGTTTAAGATTCATGTAAATGACTGTGAAAGTCAGAGACAGAGAACATAA
This sequence comes from Numenius arquata, assembly GCF_964106895.1. NCBI lineage: Eukaryota > Metazoa > Chordata > Aves > Charadriiformes > Scolopacidae > Numenius > Numenius arquata. Next base: position 9,226,805 of record NC_133586.1, on the reverse strand, counting down.
CTACAGTTTGCATCTCATGGTACATATACAAGGATGCTTTTCTTGAGGGAATTGAATCCATGAATCTATTTTGTTGGCTTTTAGATATGCACATACTTCTTTGATAAAAGCTGTCACAATGCAATTTAAAAATATCCCTTTTAAAAGAACCACTAGAGAATTTCAATTTTCCTCACACCCTTTTCACCAAGTTAATTACCCGGCCTCATTATATCGCCACTGATGATGAATGCCACCATCATCTTCTGAAGATCTCACCCACATTACCCCCCCCTCCTTTTTTCAAAAGAGCAAAGTGCTTTTAAGGAACAACTTGACCATATTGCAGCTGCCAAGCAAGAAAATATAGGTACAAAATCACTCAATTATGATAACAATAAAGACAGGCATAATATGGCAGGGCAAAGTATTGTCATACCCTGAGGCTTGTGATGACTATGGAAGACATTCATAACTAGATTATTTTTAAGTGCTTATTATGTGACTTAAAGTTGAAATTACCTCTTTAGATTTCCTGTGCCAGTCCTTATTTTCTCCTCCATCTCTCTCTTTCATTTCCTCTTCCGTAATGCCAACTTGGTTGGTGTAAGTAATAGCTCTCCAGTCCCGGGGAGAATTTGAAATGCTTGCTATTTTGGATTCAGTTGCACTGTTTTCCTCTGTTAATGATCTTGATGACCTCCTGGTAAATAAACTTTTTTTTAAGGCTTTTACTCGAAGACTCTCGCTATTACTTCCACTGGCATCTGAACAGCACCATTCTGGATTATTCTCCAGTTTGCCTCCATGAGGAGTATTGTGGCACTGAAATATCTGCGGGGAGTTACTCTCATCTGACGCAGCCTCGCTTGTCAAAGAATTGAGATCTATTTGTACACTGACCTTCTCTGGCTGCTGAATTTTTTGATCCAACTTGCTTAATTTTCCCAGGACTTGGGAGATTTCTTCTCGGACGCCTGAGAGAGATTCCAGTTTCTTCTCTATTTCGCCAATCCTCAAAACTAATTTGCAGACACTCGTTTTTAATTCATCATCTGCATTACTGATATCTGCTCGGACCAGTTTATCCAATTTGTTGCATGCACTCCCGTTGGAGATTTTAGTCAAATTGTGCTCAGGTGAGCTCTCACAGTCCGATTTATGCACCTGAGACAAGGAACCGGTGCTGTTGTAGCATGAAGACTGCATCACTCCAGTCGACCCGCTGATGCTCATGTCATCCAAAAACCGGAAAATGTCACTGATGTCATCGCTCACGATTTCAGAGTCATCATCCGACTGCTTCAGAGAGTGCCGCTCTCCGTACTTGGCTTGGCCCGCTGCACACAAATCCTTGCATTTCTTGTGCTCCAGGACTTGCTGTTCCGTTTGTGTCCCAACACTCGTGGTCCTGTCAATGCTTAAGATCTGAACAGAAGTACAATTAATGCTTTTATCCTTAAACTTTTTGACTGGCTCGTGTTTCTCCACTTCTAGAATGGAAGGGATTTCCTTGGGTTTATGCCCATTTGGTTTCACAGCGTAGTTTGCCTGCATAATTGGTTGCTGTTCCTTCGCGTTCAGGTAGGACTGATGCCTGTCAGCTGAGGGAAAGTTTGGAGATGGATTGTTTGAACTCTGGTATCGCGGCTTCTCTTCAGACTGCTTCCTATTAAAAAATGATCGTTCAAAGTCAGGTACCTCCTCCGTATTTAAACTCCAGCTTTTAGCTGGCCAGGCAGTTTGCTTGGTTGGCTTTCCAGTCCACTTTTTGGTGTCCTGGGGCCCAAGAATAGTAGTTGGGCCAAAATACGTTGAAGCTTGAAGATCATCTAAACTTTCATGCTTCACTCGTCTTTTGTCTGGTATAGGAGAGTAAACTGGATTCAAGTACTGGCTGCTGTATGGCATTTCAAAGCTGTGGTTGAAGAAAGCCTGCTTAGAGCTTTCTTTCCTGCTCTGAGGCTCTCTGTGTCCGTCTTCTGGCTTTTTGTTGGATGGTATTAAGTTGGGAGATATTGTAATCAGATTATGAAAATCTTCTTTGAATATATTTCTTTTCTGGACGCATGACTGCATCACAAACGGCTCGTCATTTGAAATGAAAGTTTCTTTTATGCCTGCAGTTATAGGCAAGGAGTCTTGGTCTGAAATAGATTCATTTTCAATGTTCATGGGGAAGTAGGTACTCTGCATCTCGCATGGTGGAGACGTGGCGATGGAGTAGGATGCCAGCGCCTGCAGCCTGTCCAGAGAGGCAGCCCGGCCCTTCATGTCCTTATTAACACCAAGTAAAAAGTTGGGTTCTGACGAGGGGACAAACTGTTGACAGTCTTTGCAGTCCATCTTTCTGCATTTTGAAGACCTTCTGACAGGAAAGCCCCGGTTAAACTCCTGGTCGTTCAGCTCGCAGTTGGGCACGCAGTCTGCCATATTGCAGATTTCCGTGTCAGATCTACAGGACTCGAAGGACTCTTTCTTTTTCACTTTCTGCCTTGCAACTGGAAGTTTCTCCTTGGCCACTCCCCCGTTCATTTGTATGAGGTTGAATATTGTTACTATATCTGCTGCAACCATGATTTTCTTTGATTGCTGATTGTTTACAGTGCATCTCATTTTGTCTTTGAACAAAGTTGCTGGAAAATTAGGATCCAGGCAAGCGGTGTAAAACAGCACGCTTCTGAGCTTGGCCAACTGGGATAAATCAAACCTCGCACACAGGGACTTGCAGAGGTCCTGATAAGAAACAGTATTCTGCTTCGTGTCCAGCTCCTCCAATATCTTCACCAGGAAGAGAGAGGATTCCTGGTTGGACTCCATGGCTTAGGCGTATTTTGTTGTCTAGCCTGGAAACCGCGTTCCACTTCTACAACAACACACAACAGCAAATAAAAGATTGTAAGTCACCCACAGACAATATTCAGGACTTTGTAATTAATTCAACCACAGATGGGACCTGACTCCTCAGCCATGCAGTCGAGGGCTTGCTTGTATAACCCATCCTCACGTTTCCAAACTCCAGGCTGCAATCCCAACATCGATTAAATCAATACTTAAATGGAATCAGGATTTCATCCAAGGAGGCTCATTTATGTCAAGTGTCTACTAAAGCGAGCAAGTGAGTAAACAGAAGCAGCTTTGGAGGGGCTGAACTAAAGGCAGATAGACAATCCCAGCCTGCTTGCTACGGGGCTTTCACAGAATTTCCTACAAACTTGTGAGAGGTTGAAAGTACAGACATGTCAAATTGTTTGGCAATAATTCTAGCCCCAGCTTAAGCAGAGATGATCTACCACACCATGACAACCCCAGCTGTTTTCATATCTGACTGCAAACGGCTCTCAGGAAGATTTTCTGAGAATAAACTTCTGACATGTTTTTAGAAGTGATCTGAGCACATAATTACCATCTTGCTTATTTAAAAACATTATTTTCTCCTCTACTCTGATGTACCTCCTCTGGATACCATGACACTTTTTCCAGAAATAACTTTTCTTAAGTTTATTACTCAGGAATGGAAAAGCTGCCTGGTCCCATGCAAAAAATCTGTGAGCCATATTTCAGCTGTAAAGTGCAAAATGCAGAAAAGAGCAGAAAGAGTTAAGCACAAAAAAATATCCCACTGAATCTTGAAACCAATCCAGCAGATGCTAGAGGGCTGGCTGCCAATCAGGGTGGATTTGAAGACTGAGAAATATCAAGGACAGAGAACATCCTCTTCAGTGATGTGCTCCCAGAGAAGCCCGGGGAGTGCAGCTCCATTCACCAGCCCGAAATGATAGGGCAGAGGTGGAGAGCAAAGGCTGCACATTTATGTGGATAACAAGAATAGCTCGAGCAAGCACGGCTAACGCAAACATCTTGGGAAGGATATAAACCCCTGTGCTTTCAGAGCTGAAACTAACCTCTAGCTATTATGGATTAGGAAAGGATGTTGATGGGGGGCAGATTATTGTTCATCTGCCTACTGTGAATATCCTTGTCACTGTCTCTGCTGTGGACTACTAGGAGAGACAGAGCACAGGATGATGCAGTCTGCCAATTCCTATGTTTGGTCACTTTGTCTTTGTTATTTGTACCTATAGGAATGACAAAAATATTTTCCCTTCCCCAAAAGGGTATGGTATCTTCCCCCATTCACTCCCACCCTTAGGCTCTCCACCTCCATCAAGTGCAGAATAACCACCTGAATGGCACAGCACAAAAGTCAGGCTTGCAAGGTTTCTTACTACTCATTTAAAAAGTCACCTCCCGGCCAAAACCCTCAGCACTCCTGAGCACCGCTCCAGCAATACAGAGCTCCTGTTCCCTCTCTTGTAGCCTTTCATCTTGCCCTGACATTACACACCGGCGATCGCTATCTGTGTCAGAAGCCAACGTACATCAGCTTTTGTAGCAAACGCCACAGCAGCATCTTCCAGAGGGGAAAAAAAAACCCACCAGGTTGCCCATAAAAATATGAAACAAGTCTCCAAACAAAGACTTGTCTGTTTATTTAAGTAGCGTCTTTCTGCTGCGTGTGATCAGAAGTTGAGCAGCAGCAACGTGAATGTATTTCTGTGATTGTAAACAGTACTCTCAGAAACCAATGGCTACAGGGATTTTCCAACACCTCCGCTGCATGCGTGTTTGCTTTTAAAGTTCGTGTATTATGCATAGCAGCACAACTCTTCTGCTAACTGACAAAAGAGCCAAAATGTTATACTGCTCAGTTCTCGGCTGCAGAAAGTAAAGCTGAACACTGGAGGAGGATGCTTGCATCCCCCCTTCTTTTTATCAACAGCGTGTGCTCAGAGGCACAGCCTTTTTAACAGCCTGCCTTTGTATTTCTGTGACATGTCACAATTAGAAAGTGAAGCTCCCAAGCTAGGTCTAAACTCCTCTGTCTGCCACCAAAGCCACCAAGCGCTCCCAGAGGAAACTTCACATGTGGGGCTCAGAGACTTTCCCAGCAGCCAGGGCACTGGCACCGCAAGTCAATTTTCTGCATGTTCTAAGTCTGCCATTTGAGGCAAGAGTGGAAATCTGTCTTTTTGTCACCTCCGGGCTGAATACCTGCAAAAGCAACTATCTCCTCCCATTTGTAACTTCACAGCTTCTCGCAAAACCCTCACCTGGATATGCGTTTTCACAGCCTGATACACACTCTATCCGTTGCCTGCGCTGGCCTTCCAGCGCCCTGCTTTCTCCCCACTCACACTCCTGCTAAAATACACAACTAGCCAGTTTGCAAGAATATATTTCTTAAAACTGTCAAGCCATTTTTCCCTGCCTTACTGTCTTGACTCTCTCATCCCAGTGAGGATATCTTAGGTACGTAGTTCTCGAATTTTTTTTTTTGTACCAAGCCCTTCTTAGGCTATCCCTCCCATCAGAGGTTTTAACTTCAATTCAGGTTTCTAAACCCTATGAATCTAGCAGAATTTACGTGCAGCCTGATTTTTAAAGGTTCTGAGTGCTGACAAGTTCAGAAAGTTCAGTGGAAGCCTTGCATACCTCCAAATCCCACATTGCCTTTATTTAGCACCAACAAGGAGCCTTGGTTTGGGGACTCCAATCCATAGCCAAGCAGTAAGGCAGCAGCACTGAAGCACCGACCCCAAGCAGAAGAGCTCTGCTAGACCTGGTTTAGCTCAGCCTGGGACCCTCTGCTCCCAGACCCATGCCTGGGAGATGGCAGTCAGCTGTAAAGCAGTGAAGGGACAGGGAGGTGACAGAGGCTTTAAGACGAGGGTGATCAGGAGAGAGACGAGCCTGCTTTGGTGGGAATTCAGCCAATTCGCTCAACTAAGGCTCAGCTATGGGAGGTGGGAATTGAAAAGGCAGGTTGCAAAATCAGATGTAAGCCTTGAGGAAAAGGAAGCTCTCTTGGAGTTGGAATAATTTCCTCTTCACCCCTTGGCTGTTCACAAACAGCTTTCTGGTGTGAGTGCACAGGAGCAAAAAGTATCTTTGGGCTTCAGCCTGGGCATGGGAATGGGTGCTCCCTTGTGCCAGAGCATCCAAAACGTTGCTAGTGGAGCACGCAACAGATCCACGCTGTGAAGAATAGGATGTACTACCCCACAAGGATAATATTAAAGGGCCTTGAAATCCTGTTTCCTGGGTGAGGGATGTAAAAACCCAGTGCCAAGGTTTTTAGTGGCACATTAAGCTCCCCTGTCTCTTGTCAAGCCTCCTAACAGCCTGCGACAGAGACAGGTGCCTCTTGGCACATCACCCCGGGAGCTGCCACATCTCAGGTGCCAAGCACTTGGCCATGCACCATCTCAGCTGTTATGTCCACGTTCATTCATTAGCTCTCAAAGCAGGACCAGAATAGACCTGGACACAGCACATAAATGCAAAGCTCCGAAATGAGCACAGGAAGACCTTTTAGAGAGGGTACAGGGTCATGAATCAGTCAAAAGTGGCAAAGTGAATGAAAGCACCCACAGCAAGACCAGCGGCACAGGGCTTCTTCGGATGGCCTCAACTCCACCAATGTCCTCGTGCCTTACCTTCACTACCAGCAGCCACACGCACCCTCCAAACCACCCCCAAACTGACTTTGGTCTCCAGAGACATGGAGCTGACCACACACGGGGACAGGATCTAGCTTATTTTCCTTAAGCAAGACAGTCTCTGACCAAAGGAGCCACTTAACTTTTCATCTTTAATGATTTTTGTTATATTAACACTGGGAGGGTCGCTTTGACTCGGCTTCCTAAGATTGGACATTCTCTGCTCTAATAGCACAATTATATCCCAGCATGGACTTGTACAGCATCATATTGCACAGCGAGTCGATGGGGTCTGACTCTCCTTGCACACAGATGAGCTCCAGGCTTACCACAAATCAATGTCTTCTTGCCCTGCACCAAGAGCAATGAACTGAGCTCTCATCTTACCATTAACCCACTATCTCAGCCTCTGAAGGAGAAGACCAAGAGCATTACAGTTGCAACCTCCATCCCTCGTGGTGCTTTCTGCCGCATAGAGGGAATATACTGTTCTAGTTTCTGGTGTCTTTAGGAACCAAGCCTCCATAAGACCTCTGCCTTGTGGTCCTCCAGACCAGGGGAACCTGTGTATTCTTTCACGCAGCTTGCTTCCCCACAGAAAAGCCAGAATACACTTTCCCTCCTCACCACCTCCCAAGATCAGCACTGGGGTGGGAAGTTCCCCTCACCTCCTGACTACCCTATAAATTCACCATCCACAGGAATTCATTAAATTAAGTACTGCTCCGTGGTTTCCCTCACTGCTTTCCCCCATTGCAACTTCAGCCCAAACCCTGCCCCACTGGATGGGCTGAGGGCAGCACACATCAGGGCAGAAAAATCCCAGCACGGGATTCAAGACGAAGTCCCACCACTAGACTTCCCTGAGCAGCGGCGGGGAGGCAAGGTGCCTTGCACGAGCCTGAATCGTGGCCGCTGGCAGACAGACCACGTTATCTTCTTCTGATAGTTCCTCCTTCATTTCCTTCCCTGTTTGTGCCTCTGACATTTGCTCTCCTCACTTCCCCGTATCCACGGCATGTGCAGCTAATACACAGATGCGGTCGCTGGAGTCATCATTTCCCTCTCCCTTTGATTTGCCTGCTGAGAGGGAAACAGCATCCTTGTTTTGCTTCCCCCCACGGTGACTAACGGGCCACCTATAATACCATTACGGCGACGACAGGCAGAGCAAGCGATCCTCGCATAAATTCCCCCAGAAAGAGCCAGCTACTCCAGCGCAGGAGAACATTAATATAGAGCCTGTAATATGCTGGTTTACTATTAACTTCAGCTCATAAATCTTTCAACCTGTCTTCCCAGCGCCAGATACTATAAAACAAGGCAGGCAACGCACGCCTCGCATGAAACACGTAACGCATCAAGATGGAATTCGGTTTCTGTTTTCTCCCATACACACAAATCCAGTTCCCTGTCAAAACATTAAGAAATATCTGACGAACGAATGGGTATCTCAAGCCCCGGCCAGCTTCTGCCACGCACACACACACAGGGGAGAAGGCATTCGGGGAAACAATGCCCGTTTCCACACACCTTATTCCTCCTCCTCCCCCTGCCTTCTGCTGCTCATTAAAAAGAAAACTAAAAAGCGCACTTTGGAGCCCTGCCCGTGCAGTGGCGATCGCTTCTCTCCACCTTTCATTGAAGAGGAAAGTCCTCCCAAGCAGCCCAACACAGGCAGCCCCCTCCGGACCCTTCGCTCGGTTGTGCGGGGGGGGGTTGGGTGGGCTCCGGTCCCTGGGGCCGGTAGGAGATGCCTGCTGGCTCCCTGCCTCGCTGGTGTGATATTTTATTCACTCCTCCAGAGCCAAAGGGGATGAACGCCTGCAGCCTGGGAGCTCTCGGAGCTTGTGCACCCGCTCTCGCCGGCGGCTCGCTGCTGTTCTGCACAGGAACGACGCACTTTGCACCCTCCCGGGCATCCCACCACTAACCGCATCCATGGTTCACCCGGAGCTTCGTTGGGGACCAGCACTGGAAGAAGTTGCTATTTTCTGGCTTTTATCTTGTGTGAATAAGCCTTGGAAAACCATTCTTTACAAACCGAGCTCCTTGACAGAGGCAGGCTCTGCTGTATACGGGCTCTGCATAACACTTCAGCCCCCCCTAGCCCCCCAGAATTCAGCAGTTTTTAAAGGCTCCCAGTGCATAAATTAAAGGGGAACTTGTGGATAAAGGCAGCGTACCCGCACAGCCGTGTCAGGGATCAAGTCAAACAAGGTTTGCCGTTGATTTTTCTTGCACAATAACATTAGGTTGATTATTTGCATTGTTCAGTTATACAATCCAGGTTAAGGTATCTATATGATCCGGAAAAGTGCAAACAATCATTCTAAAACTGAGCAATAAATTACTTGAATTATTACTGCATCATATGCTCCTGGTTATTCTTTGCCAACCATTGGCCCATGCAAACACACAAATACTGTCCTCTCAATACCTTATTAGAGCACATCCAAGTCACGTTTTTCCCAAAAAATTTTTGCATAAGGAGACACCATTGCAAACACTGATAGATAGACACAAAAAGGTCTAATCGAGTTAAATGTGAGCAATTTAATCCATCTGTGGGCAACCTGGATTTTTTGCATGGCAAACCTATAATGACCCCACTGCCACCCTGGACCTGACTCTACACAGACTGGCTTCCTCACCCGGATGGGTCTGGCTTCCCTGTCCCCCATCCCCAGAGCGCTCCTCATCCCTCCACGCTCCCCGCTTGCAGCTTGGGGGCCCCAGGGCCCAGGCCGGGGGTCACCCACTTGCTCCCCTCCAGCTGCCCACGGGCAGATCCAGCTGTGCGGGACTGAAGTGGAGCTGCCAAAGTCACAGATGGAGTTTCAAGATTTTTGAGTCGTGTCCCCCCCCATCCTTTCCTCGGGAGCCTGACAAAGAGGTGGGACCCCAGGGCACCCGGCGGGGACCGAAGGGGTTGTGGCGAGGGGGTCTCTTACCTGCACTCACCCCACCTGCCCCCAACCCGGCATGGGGGGAGCTGGTGCTGAAGCCCCCTCCCCGGCACCCCCGGTCCCCAGAGCATCCCTGGGGAGCGGAGGGCGCTTGTCCCCGGTGTCCCCTTTCTGCCACCCCTCCACCCCACCTTTGTACATCCGTGCCCCCCTCCCCGCACCTGGGGCTCACCTGGGGGCTCCGCCTGCCTCTTGCCCGGGGAGCGCGGCCGTCACGGCTGGCTCTGCCGCTGCAGCAGCCGCTTCCCAGCCAGGAGGAGGAGGAGGAGGAGGAGGAAGAAGAGCCCGAGCCTGAAGCCCCAGCAGGATGCCATAGCGCCGGGCTGCGCTGACAAAGGCGGCAGCAGGTTGGCATGGGAGGAGGGAGGGGAGGAGAGAAGGGAGGGGGCTACACAAGCCGAGCCTCCCTGCGCCGCCCCCCCGCCCCGCAGCTGCGGAGGGGGCTGCCCCGGCCGGCCCCGGGCGCTGCGGCAGCCGCCGGCACCGGGGCTCGGCAGCCCGCAGGGACGGTGCGGGGCGGGGAGGCGGGGGACCCGCGCTTCGGCTTCTTGTAAATTATTACTGTTGTTGTTGTTATTATTATTATTATTATTATTATTAGTGCGAGTCCCGGCCGCTCTCGCATCCTTGCAAGCTGCGGGGGGAGCCGGCCCGGCGTCCCGAGCCCCGCAGCCCCCCCGACTCCAGGCGCTGCTTGGGGTGGGGAGTAGCACTGGCCCCCACCACACTGTCAGTCCCACTAATTCCCCCCCACACCCCAAATCCAGGCGGAGGGTGACAGCTTGCCCTCAGCCCCGAGCAAAGGCAGGCAGGGGAGGGGGATGCCCAATGTGAAAGGGACCCTCTTCCCACTTGGGGGCACGGCACTCCAGTGCCCACCCCTGCGTGGCCCACCACCCTCGGGGCACAAAGGCCACTGATGCACAGGCTGGACGGCTGCCCACCGTACCTGACCTCCCGTTAGGCCAATGGTACCCCACCTCCCCAAATCCAGGCGAGTCATGGCCCTTGCAGGGATGGGGTCTGGTGGTGTGGGACACCAGCACAAGGTGGGAGACTCCACCTCGGGTGTGCTGCGATGCACGTGCAGCACCGAGGCACACTCGCTGCCAGTCCAGGCAGGCAAGAGGTTACCTTAGATCAGAGCATTGCTCCTTCCCTTGCTGATGGTCGGCTTGCCAACACCACCCAGAAGATATTGCAGAGAGTTTTTAATAGAGGTGTTGCTGGGTGAATAAAGCACTAAGATGTCAGAGGCTTGACTTTTCATCTCATTAGCACTGTTTGGGAAGCGGACTGTCAGCTTTTCTTTCCTAGATGAACCAATTCAAAGGGTTGTAGGTACAAACACGTCATGGCCATCAGACCACTATGGACAAACTGGCATAAAACTATGCATTTTACTTACTCTGACAACCTTGGGAAGAGACCTCTCCGCTTTCCTGGGAGAAACAAGGGGTCAGGAGGGAGTTTTGGTCTGAAACTCACTGACGTGCAAGTCCTTCCACTGACTTTGAAGAATAATTGTATGTGATTCAGTGTATATATAATATCTGTAAAGACACTTAATGCACATAGCAGCTGATACAAGACTGATACAAGAGGAGAGGATAAACATACATCTTTGCAAATAGAAGAAAAACATGTCTATACTACATTTATTCTTACCACTACTTAACAGCATTGAACGAGGCAGTGTCCTTGAGCCCCATTTTCCATGCTTTTGTCAGACTGTTTTAAGCTATAAGTAGCCATTTACTTACAAATTGCACGGCTGGATGATTTCAGCCCTATACCACTTCCTATAGAGCATGCCTTCAGGTCATCAGAATGGGGAGAAAAACTCTCTGTACCCTTCAGAACTGCAAACGCCAGAGAATAATTAGGTAACATTTCTTACGGCTCGTCCAGGTCTAGCTGATCTTACTTGGTTTCGTCCGGGTTCTGAGAGGTTTCCAGAGCTGTCTCCCATAGTGAAAGCTGGCGCTGCGAGAAACTAAGGAGCATAATAAAAATAATATGAGATCAATAATGCATTCTCTGATTATGCAAAAGGATGTCTGATCAACAAACCCCTGATTGACTGGAAGGCCCCAAAAGCATAATCCTGAACTCCTCCTGGGAGGAAAAGGGACCATACAGCTGAAATGGACATGTATCAGCCAGCGCTCCCTTGGCATGGAGTCCTGGTGTGTGCTCGCTGGCCCCAGTTGTAGCTGAGGTATGAAACTGCCTCCTATAAAAGCCTGGTGAGAATTTGCAGCAACCTCAAAGCTCAAGGCTTCGGTGAAAGGGACGCTTTACAACACATGCCCTTTGCTTCCCCATTGCATGCAGCATATTTCATGCAGAGCGTTGTTCCCTCGCCCCAAATCTCTCAAATCAAGGTGCACTGGGAGAAGCCATGCCCCAAAGCCAGGCTGCAACCAGAGGAAAGTTTGGTGACTTTGTCTTTTGCCTTCCTCACTTCCTCCTCAGCGTGGAGAAACTACATTTAATTGATGGCAAGGGTTTCATTAGCTTTTTGTGGGCTGTGACTAGTAGCATATAATTAGGAATCACCTGCAAAAATTGGTTTGAAACAGTTAAACACGGTGTAGATTCATAAACATAAGACGCTGATTTTTTACAAAAAGGCACTGGGTGGTGTGTCCCAGGCTGAAGGCGATGAGGTGTTGCGGGGTGAAATAGTGCCTGTGGGCAGCAGGGCTGGCCACCCTTGAGGCCTCTGAGCAGCTTGGGGTGCTGGAGGTTTGCAGTGAAAACCCCTCTTCCCTTGCTTTTCCATCTGGACTCCAGTTCGCCGTCCCTCCCTGGGCCAGGTTTGATAGCAGCCTCAGTAGGAGCTTGGTCCAAAGGGAGAGCACCAGATCAGCTCTCCCTGTCCCCGTTCCCCATCTAATTTTAGCACCATCATCTCCTGTTTCCCCTCCCCACCTTTCCTTGACGTCTCTGCTTTGTTCTCCACTTTTCTTTTCCCTTTCATCTCCTCTTTCCTTCAGCGGCTGGCACATTTACCTTGTCTGGCTCCCCCATAGCCTCCACCTTCTCCCAGGCCTCCCACCTTCCCTGCCCTCCTTCCAAATTAAGCGGGTCACCCACTGGATGTAGATTTCTCCTCGAGCCAGGGCTGTCCAGGACTGTGCACACCCACCCGCCTTTCCCAGCTTGTCTGGCATCACAGTGCTGCAGAAACGGTGCCCAGCTCCTCACAGGAGCCACAGTCTCTTCCCTATGTAGCACAGCCCTACGCAGGGACCTATATAAAGATATTTCAGCCCAATTTGCTTACCAGGACCAGAGCATGTTCCTCATTCATACGTGATGCTAATCCCAGCTACACAGAAATGAACACGTTGCCGCTGTCTTGCCCTCTCTCACAGCAGCAACGGTGCTTTCTGTGCACAGGAATAGCTCCCCAGGGCTGGAAAGACTGAAGCTGATGGATGCTGAAGGAGAAGCTTGTGTTGAGGGCAAGGTCTAGGAAAGAAAATCTGACTTTCATCACTGCAACACTCACTAGCAATTTCTCTGAAACTTCCCGGCTCCCTCTCCATGCTGCTAACTCCCCATGGGGAGGAAGGTTTTTTTCCACTCATGTGTTGTCGACACTCTCTTGCAAAATTTTCTTTCAGTTGCCACCCCTGTAGAGCAATGTGCATCCAACGAATCGGTATAAACTGCAACAAGGCTGGGCTCAGGGCTCTCGCTTTGCCTTGCCTCATGCCATGTGGCTGTAGCACCACACAGCTGTTACATGCTCTACCTTGCAAAGACTTATAAAGTGATTAACTTAAACCAATCTGCTTGTCCCGTTGACAGCAAAGGGACTGGCCCAAGGGCTCATTTTAAAGCATTAAATAGCCTTCATGCAGCAAGACTGTTCTTCACCTTCCTTATTGCAACCTCTGGGCAAATTTGTGCCATTAGAAAAACATGAGCTCACCATACCAAACCCCTTCAGCCAACCTGGTGTTTTAACTGCTCTCAGCAACCCCCAAATCTTATCCTGATTAATGTCTTTTACTGAAAGGTAAAAGAAAACAAATTTCGTTTTAACTGGGGTATGACCATACCTAGCACCTTCGTCAGCACAGATGTTTCTTAAACAGCTAGCAGCAGTCAAATGGTATTAAAATACAGAAAAAATAGTCCTTGACCAATATAGCTCATAGTACAGGCTGGTTTATGTTTGCCAGTGTGCCAATAACGAGTCCTTATTCTCCTCGGGGTTTGCTTTTAAGAGAACGAGAAAATCTAAAGCCAAAGCATAGCCCTATACTGTGAGTACAAGTGGTTACGCTCCAGTTAGACAAGACCCTCTGAGCCTGTTGTGCCCCCTGAAGTGTTTAACTGGGATTTGGGAGAGCAAAGCAACCCCGAGGGAACGGCCCCACAACCCAGGACACTGCTTTTTCCCCTCTGTCACAATTTGGGTGAAACATTAGATTCTCTCCTGGGCTAAAGACAAATACCAAAACTTTCTGCGTCGTTAAATAGCACTTAGCAATATGTAGCCTGCAGATTGCTATTTTTATCAAGTACTCCATATTTTCACTTCCTCTGAAATCTCAGTAGGGTATCAATATTGCTGAAGCTGGCTTCTGCGGCCAGCATGCAGGCAGGCTATGCCTGGAAAGATGCATCTCTGAGTTGGCAGGGGTTATCAGTGAGTGATTGATAACGGGCAAACTTCTTGTTCAGCTAAACGGGCTTTGGCACAGGATCACTTGAAATATAACAACAACCAAAAAAATCAGTCTGTTGAAGAGCATCCACCCATACCAGATGTGCTGACTGGAGAATATGCCAAATTCTTCAAAGCAGTAGATTTGACAGCAGTCCTAGGCAGAAGTGATTTCCACCACCACCACCCCCAATATATTTCCCAACAAAGAGAAAATTAACTGTGGAGTAGGATGGAGAAGATAAAATATTTTTGTGAATATTGGTCTCAATTCTTTAATGAGTTTCCCTCTGCTGTGTTGAATTACTTTCCAGTGGGCGTGGGAACAACTGGCTTTTGCTGGCACAAATGCCTATGAGAAATAACCCCTCCATACTGCATCTTCAAGCATTTGTAAAATGCACTTTTAAGACCATGTACAAAACCACTGATGATTAAAGTGGTCACATGCTAACCCAACTGAGAGAAGAAACTTTATATTTAAGCTTGTTTAACCAACTGAAGCAGACCCAGAAGAATTATTTATATTCATCACCAATATTTTTATAAATGAGCCTTCACTTGGGCTTTTCAGTTTGGGTCTTTCTGAACACATCGTTAACCAAGAGCAAAAGAGGCAGGATTCAGACACTTCTCAGGCAGTAGCACAGACAAGCTCCCTTTCTGGAGCTAACATGCCCAAAAGCACAGGTGCAACTGATTTTAGGTCTAAAGTGGGGAAAAAATCATACTAACCAGGGGCTGCTTTTCACTTGAAGCCCCTAGGAGGGAGTGAGCGTCTTGCTGAGTGCTGGAAGGCTGCGCAGATGGAGTCAGTGTGGCTCACGGTTACCTGCGCTCAGCCATCGCTCCGGCTGTTTAGGCACTGGCTCCTCTTGATCTGACGGGTGAAGGCAGCAGCAAGTGTGACAGGTAACCACCTGTCTACTTTGCAAGGTTTCCTTGACCACAGCTCAGCAACAGGCTGTGTAGGATCTCGGGTCAGGGCTGGAGACGTAATTTGTTCCATGTGAGCTCTTGGGAAGGTGTTACCTTCCATACCGAGTCCCAGAGAGGAGAAGGTATTTCCAAGCTGTGCAAAGTACGTGCTGATTTCTTGCACGTTCAGGTGAATTTTCAGTGCAATCTGTCTCTCCCTTGGTTGCTGGCTCATCCCCAAGTCTTGCCCATCGAGCTTTTCTCAAGGAAAATCAAAATAACCTTCCCATGAGGTTAAAACCTGAAGGAAGATATTTCACCCCCAGCAATGATCCGAGTTGGAGGGTGGCACAGCCCTGCTCCCCTGCTGTCTTTAGCCCTTGCACCATTTCCACGACTGTGACCTGACCAAACGCCCACTGAAGCCAGAGGAGACTTTCCAGTCATATCGATGGATATCAGATTGTGCACACTGGCACTTAGGTAATACGTTAAACAGTCTTCAAATTCCTTGTGGTCACCAAGGAATTCACAAATGCCTTAGCTTTTACCGCCCTGAGTAATTATTTATTGGGACAGCCTTTTTATAGAATCCCCTTAAAATGTTCATCCAGATTGTAAGGCCAGCAGAGACTATTAGCTCATCAGTCTGCGGAATAACGTAGCCCATAGCATTTCACTCAATAACTGCTGTGTTTAGCTCAGCAGTTAGCATTTGATTAAAAAGTATCTTCCAGAAAAGCCTGCGGTCTCCACCGAAGACATCAAGGAATGAAGAAACTATCATTGCCTTCAGTGGTTTGTCTAGTGCTTGATCCCTGCTTGGGTTTAACAGTGAAACATATTTACTGCAAAATATCCCTGGCGCCTTTGAACACCTGTGGACACTCTGCTAGGGAGCACCGACATCTGAAGCCCCCACCCACACTCAGCATCCTCTCAGGTTTGCATCCCCCACAGCATCAATACAGTGTGCCTTGTAGGGAAATTCCTGGCACTGTCCTGCAGGATGGAGCCATTCATCCTTGTTTCAGCCTTGCGGTCTGGAAAACGAAGGAAGAGTCTTTGCAAATCATTGCTGAGTGAAAGGACAAGTTCTCATTTCTGCCAGCGGGCCCAGAGAAAGTAACCATTGCTGCAATGTAGAGGTTTAATTATGACTCTGTTTCCAGCACATCAAAAGTTGCACCTTTTTGACTTTTGCTCTCTCAATATTGCTTTCTTGCTTGTTCTAATCTCTAGTTTCGCACATTCTCTGTCAGTTTTGCTGCAGGAAACAGTATCTCATCAGGAGAGCAGTCCTAGGTCCAGCTTGTTCGTGTCTGATGGTGGGCAGGAATGCATCTCCACTTAACCTTGGGCTTCGTTGTCCCTGCTTTTATTTATATCCATTTCCCGAATCTTCACCGTGGGAATAAGGATCACATATCAACCAGATGCTCCAAGGCTTGCATGGATTAAGCAATACGTTCTGGCTGAGCCCGTGCAAAGTGGAGAGTCAAAAGGGAAGGCAAATGCTGTGCTAGGGCCAAGGTCAGCCTCCCTAGGAGGGGACCTTCTCCTGACCTCCCATATACCAGGCCTGTGCGGGGCGATTTATGGAAGCACTAAAGGAGCTCTTTCACATGTTTTGTCCCAAATCTCTAAACTGTTCACTGCTCCTAGTATCCTTTCCTCTGAGCTGCATTTGTCTGCCTTAAAATCCTTTGAAGGGATGTATGATTTTGTGGTCCAAGAGTAGACAGTAGGTCAGAACATCTCTATGGATAAGCCATTTCTTGCTGGCTTCTTCAGGCCACCTTCTGCCTTGATCTGGTGCAAAATTCACTGGCTGCAATCCAAAAATCCAGGCAGCAGCATACATCAGGTTTTGTCTTCGGGCTTGCCTGGGGTTAAATCACTCACTTGATTTGAAATTGTCAGCAAAAAGCCTATCAATCTCAGCAGCCCTGGGATCTCTCCAGTAGCTGGTAAGGCTGGAGCAGCCGGTGTGACACTGTCTGACTGCCTATAGAGAATTAGGGGACGTCTTCGTGTATTCCCATTCTCTTGTATTCCTTCCCCTTGTGTCACAGCCCTGTAGCAGGTCACTGGCTCACTCACGTGAGGTATTGCACGATATAATAAGATGCATCATAACAAGATGCCTTTATTAGCCGGAAAGTCGTGCTTCCTCATGCTGGAAAGAATGGCAGATGAAAGACAGGTGGATCACAATAACTTAAATTACATTATGAAGACAGTGAACTGCTTGTGACACATCCTGCACGAGGCTCTTTAACCACAACAAATAGATTGAAATCTTTCTAGCATTTAATCATTTCTCCCATTGACTATGGGCAGGTCGTAGAGAAAAAGAATCTCTCTTCCTTCTGTGTCTCTATCAAATTTAATTAGGTTTGCAAGGTTCGCTCCCTGGGTGAGTTATTCTAAGTCCTTACGCTTTCCCTGCAACATCTGGGGGATTATATGCATGTTGAAGCCTAGCTCTTCCATAATTGCTTTATCAATAGGGACCATGTAGAACCACAGTTTACATGGCAGTTTTGACACAATTTGTTTAGCACACAGGAAAGATATAATACTTAAAGGGATTGCTCTTCTGCTCCGTACCAGGGAAGAGCCATGAGGTGTGTCCTGTCTGACCTGCTTGTGTGCATCAAATCCAGGAGGACTCAGGGAAGTCTTAACAGGAGATACAGAGAGAAGTCCAAGGTGCAGTGTCCCAGGGAAGGCACAGCACCACAGCACATGCCTTGTGCCGAGAAGACACGTCTATTCACAACTGGGCTGGAGCTGAGCAGGGTTACTCAGAACAAGAAGATATCAAGAATCAGTCAAGTACAACTCCTGATGCCAACTTCTGGGCACTAAGTTTCAAAGTCAAGGCTTTACATGCTCTGTGGAGCAAAAAAGCTACACCTGACAGGGAATGCTGCTGTGCACCCTGTTTTCAGCTCCCAGGTGAAGCTGGGAAGGACAGAGGTGCAGCTACTGCCTCCCACCTCTCCGCGTAGGGAGGGAACAGGGCTCACACTGCTCTCCCCTCTCATTCTCATCTGAGCTGCCCTTGAGGTGTTTTTTGAGATGGCTTCTCCCATTGCCACCATTGAACATTTACATATAGCCCAGCCAGAATTTGCCCCTGAATTTGCAAGACAAAACTTTTAAGTATCTTCATTGCATTTAACACTTACGCAGAGCCAGAAAAGATGGTATGGGAGACCTTATTCTTTCAGCATCAGTACCGTAAACTTTATCACCACCAAGTATTACCAAAAGTCAAGAGCTAAAAAGGATTTCTAAAGTCTCTTGTAGACAATGATACTATCTAGAGTCAGAGTGATAAGCACCAGAAGCACAGATGAGTTTTGGGAGGTGCCCAAAGGTAGAGAGAGGGGCAGAGATGTACAAAAGCAGTGATGAGACAATTAATTTCTGCCAGTGACTGGTTGATTTTGTTTTGCTCTTTCATGGCTTACTCTGACTTCACTTTGGAGGCACTACTATGGGGTTTTTTCTTACATGAAAATTAAGCCATGACAATGCATTTCTGCAGCGTTCCCTAAAATGTCTGCACCTGGCCCTCCTGGTGACAAGTTCTTGCATCGGAGGGATCCTTTTGATCCAAACTACTGTGGCAGTGCCCCTGCTTCTGTGCTCCAGCAGGGCATGCCAGGCTCTGCAGAGAAGGATAAGGAGGTAATTGATCCCACAGAGGAAAAGAAAGAGCCTGAGGCAAGAGACAGACACACAGACTGGAAGAATGCAACGTTTATGCTTTTACCTAAATCAACAGTAACTCGGAGAAGCTGCTGTAGCTGCGGGCTCTTAGTTAGACTGTGGGTGAGTCTCAGATCTGGAGAAGGGTTTGGTGATTCTTGTGTGCAAGAAAGTACCTTCAAACTGTGAGTGAAAGGGGAAGCAAAGTCGAGAAAAACAAAGCCACCAGGAATTAGCTACACTTGCAAATAGGGTAGCAGGCAATCTTCCTGCTCCAAAGACATGCCATGGTCAATATTTGGAGGTGTCAATATGTAGGCTGAGCCCCATCAGCTCATTTCACATGAGACAGCAAAGAGATGTTTTTCAGGACGAGCTTTCCTGACCTAGGCTGGCTTTGAAGAGGCAGATCAGGCACCCATCATCTCCCCAAGCACCCTGTCCACCTGGAGATCTTTTATTTTGGCTCCAGTGGCAAGTAGCACTATGTGAATTTATCATGGTCAGATAAACACTAATAAAATGTCCCAAGTTAGAGCAATAGTGATTTTTCTGTCAAACCCAAACTGAATGACAGATAAACAGCAAAATTTCATTTTCTGCTCTGGAGCTGGACGGACCAAGGTGTAGAAACGCAACAAGAACAAACAACATGAATTCTTTGCAAATAGCTTCCTCTCTTCTAATTGCATTTCCCATCTAACTTGACTTTCAGTATGGCTTGTGGAGGTAACAGCTATTGATCTACAACTATTTTGATGAGAAGAGGTGCTGCAGAAACAGCAGAAATCTCATCAGGTCGCTGTCAGCTAATCTGGCCACGCAGTAAGGGAGCAAACAATTAACACCAAGCACCAGCTGCTGGGCTCATCATTATCCAGCAAGTATAAGGTCCTCTGAGGACTTAAATTCACGTTTGGGTCCCACTCATAATATAAAAGCCACACCTGAGTAACGTGTGCCTGCAGAGCTGATTTCACAGAGTACAGAAATACAAGCGCAGGAGCCGCAAACATGTTTTCCATTGACTGGAGCGCACAACGTCTTATTTATCACGAGTCAATTGATGGCTAAACTCACCCAGCAAACTCATAAAAGCATTAGTTTGTATTTGTTGTTCACGTTCAGATGTACTATACATCAAAAAGGTCAATGCTTCCCAACTAATTCAATTATAACACAGCCATCTATCATACTAGTTCAGCTAATTCCATGTTAGCTTGCAGTTTTTGGAGAATGACAGAAGTTGTAGTGTCCATACAGGATATTCCACTTTAATGACAAACATCTTTGTGAATAGAGCTCATTTCAAACCTTTCTGCAGTCGTTCTTTGCCAAATGCTTTGTATAATATCTGAACTACTAGTTTTTGCAGGTGGCAGGGTGGTTAAATGCATTGAGAGACAGTGTTGCCTATAACAAGCTTGAAAAATGAGAGTCCCTGAGGATGTTTTATTTGCCTGCATGTGTTATTAAAGGCATGGTGACTGGGATTCATTTGTTGGTCTTTTTTCAATAGATTTCATCAAAGAAAGAACCAGTGCCCTCCCTGAACCGGTTTGGAAATCTGGATGCAAGATAGCTACAAGGCAAGGATTTATTTAATAAATCTGTACAATCAGATAGAATAAGAAAATATGGCATCCCAATATTTTTTTTGAAGTGTAGACAAGCAATCTGGACAACTACAGGCTCTTTAGTGTGATTTCACAAGCAAGCGAGGCTTTTTAATACATGTTGAAGGAAAGGCTCTGGAAGCAAATGGTAGCAGGAGAAAATGCACCAAGATAAATCACACCCAACTACGCCATTATCTTTCTCTGATAAAAATCCTCATTTTTTTTTTTAAGCTGCACCTATAACCTTATCTGGACTTCTGCAAAACAGCTGACATGGAAAATTAAGTTCATAGGAAATGATGCAGAGTAATTCACTACTGCTAGCTAGTTCCTCACCCACCCTGTAGGAGAGATGCTGACGTACTATTTCGAAAGGAGGATGAGCAGACTGGGTTCCTCCAGGAGAAGGACCTGTTTCAGTTACTATTTTCATTAATTTTCCCTGGATGTAGCAGAAAGGCACTAATGCCTTCAGTGGTGTTAGACAGAAAGCTGGGAAACATTCCTAGAGAAAACCCAAATATTGTACAGACAGAGAGCCAGGGGGATGGGTCTAACACAAGCAAAAAGAAACTGATGATCCTATACTTAAGGACCAGCAAGAGTATCTGTGAGCACCTGGAAGCTTGTCAGTTGGGAGCAGGGAGAAAAGAGAAGCGTTAGTCCAGCATGGGATGTTTATGGGTGTTTGGCACGCTGTGGCCATAGAAGAGCAAAGGTGAGGTGATGAGTAGCTCTGCACACAGGTACTGCTCAGGAGTGTTGACACATTTACAGGGCGCAGAGCAGGATGAGCATCACTAGGAAGGACGAGCACAACCTTGCTGGGAATATCCTGCCCCGTGCGGTCTCCTGCGCTCGGCAATGTCCGATTCAGAGCAAGAAGTAACTGGGATGAGCCGGGACAAGCTGCTTCATTTAGCCTTGCATAATGAAGCCTGAGAGGGGCTGTGATTATTTTCTATAAATACATCAAGGGGGTAAACACAAGGGAGAAAGAAGAGCTATTTAAGCCTAGGAAGAATATTGGCACAAGAATAAATAGATGTAAATTGATGAAGAATAAATTTAGACTAAAAAACATTCTTCGGAGAAGTGAATTTTTGGAATAGCCACATAGGGAGAATGAACTTTCCCTCTCTCCCGCCAGCCTTGCTTAATTACTGAGCAGGTTTGTATGGCATTTTGAGTGGGATGATAGCACACTGCTCTCAAGCCATCCTGCCAGGACTAGGCTCTCATGCCAAGCAGACCCAAGACCTGCTAATTGGTATCTCTGATATCATGGAGGTCTCGAAGCCTCACTTCAACCCTTACCATCTGCAAAGTTTCCATGAGTTTCATACTTTCTTTTTTTAAACGCTGAGGTTTTCACCAAGGCTGTGGTTTCCTGGTCATGGGCCAGCAGCCAGGAGGACCACGGAGCACCCTGCCCTGTATGCTGGCATCTGTGTGGCCATGCAGAGAAGTGGCACAGGTACAACCAAAACCGCATGTGCTGCAGGCAGGGAGATACAGCTGATTTCTAGCCAGATAAGGTACCTGTTTGTTGTTCAGGCTGATGGAGGGAAAATGCAACACCTCCCCAGCAGACCATGCAGCTGGGCTGCTTTAACGCAGTCAAAGCTTCAGCCTTGACCAGCGGGCAATGCATTTCTCCCTCATTTCAGCTCTCTCAAAGACTGGAAGTCTAGATGCTGCATGAAAGGAGTGCCAGGATGAGATGGGGAGGACAAGAATCACAGTAACAAGTTTGACACCCTGGCTAACAACTCCAGTCCTCTCACCATGCATACCCTGCAGAGCTCAGTGGGGTTTGGCAGATCCTGCACTAGGGCAGAGAAAGGTCAGGCCAGCTCGGTTATGCTGCCCACAGCCTTGCTATGGGACCTCAGAGGGAGCATGAAGCCCAGTACTGCCTCTTGATGGGATCCCCAGAGAGGACCAATGACGCCACCTCCTCCTCTGCCTTCATCCTGCTCTATGGAGGTTACCATGAGACCTGTTGACATCCACACGGTCAACCAGGTCCCCTCCCCCAATGTAGGACTAACCTGTTGATTACTACCCTGTTCCCCTTCCGACAGAAGTGGGTACCCCAAGGCAGCAAGGCTTAGCAAGAAGGGTTCATACAAAGGAGAGCTCAGAATTACGGGATGTTTACCATTAACGGGGATCAGAGACCATAATGCTGGACTCAGTCCTTATGTTGCTGCTAGAGCAGGCTTTTAAATCACACAAAAAGTCATTATCCATATTTATACAGTAGCATTAAGAGACTCACAAAATACCATGCCTAATCATAAGTACCATGATGCTAACAGTATGTGGGAAACTGAGGCACAGAAAGTCAATGTCACAACTCGTCAGCACTTCAATAATCCCTTCTCAGTTGAATTATCCTGTTCTAGCCTTGCAAGAGGCCTAAAAATCATTGCTGCCAAGGTCAGAAAGGAGATCAGCATCACCACTCCCGGCGCTGGTGCTTTTTCCCAGCTCTGCAGTGCCTCGCTGGAGCCGCGGCTGTGACCTCCCTCCCCGCAGAGAGGCACAGCAGCCCAGGAAGTCATTTTGTCAGGCTGAAGCTTTCAGAGCAGCACATTCACACTCTCTGGTTGGATGGTCTTTCTCTGCCAGATATATATTTTAGCATTTTCTCCGAGCAGTTTTTTCTCAGGGCAAATACATCATTTTCTTGAGTATTTTTACATTATCGCAGCAGAGCTGATGTGATGACACACAACTAATGCGGGACCTTGCTTTTACATTTTGTTGCAGTCTGCAATGAAATTAGATGGAGGGCTCCTGAGACATATGCATTTTAAGTCCTTGCAAAGTGCCAACCAATGTAGCAATGAACGAGTCAAATTTAGAAGCGGAGACTTAAGTATATACTAGTATTTCAATGAGTGGGGCAATAGCACCATAATTTTCATCACTCTTGCTTTGAGTCACGCATGAGAACTCTCCTGCAGACCCAAATGAGCTCATATATCCCTCAAGTGCAAATATGAAACGCAGTCCTCTCCTCTGGACTTCAACTACCAATTTGTGTGTTGCTTCTTACTGTTCAGATCATATTGTGGGCTGATATTATCACTTTTGCCATTACATTTATTGTTTTTATTTATACCAGCTGGAGTCATTCTTTTTAACAGAGACTATCACTGTTCTTTATAAATCTTATCACAAGGATAAATCAAGAGCAACATATATTTTTTGCTAGTCTGTGAATCCATAATTGGCATTTACTCTCTGATGGCTTATGCAGATGAGGATCTTTCTCAATATATTTCTACACACACAAAAACCCCCATACGCTTCTCCAGAAAACCCAATGAATTTTAAATTGAAACCTTCCAGATTTTCTGTGCATGAGGGCTGATTTTATTCGCACATTGAACAAACTACTGGAAGAGAAACACATTCATTTTAATACCTACTGCTGGATCTTAAAACACTTTTTCTTCTATATAGAGAAAACCCTCAGAAAAAAAAAAATAAATAGAGTATTTGCTCAAAAGCTCTTCTGGCCCTGGGAACTTTCTGAAACACAATGCACCTAATGCAGCTGGGCACCTCCTACAGTCCCTGGGGGGTTGCAGATGCAGCCATTGAAGGATGCTACGTGACACAGGTTACAGGGGGGTCCCCAGGACCTCAAGGCCCACGTACCCTCCCCATTTCCAAGCACCAACCCAGAGCCCCCACCTGGGGCATGGCTCAACACCAGCTCTAACTGGTGTGATGGCCCGTAGGCAGCACTGGTCACTGGGACTTGGGCAAAAAGGCACCAAAGGCAGCCTCACATACCCGAGCCCTCACTTTTATTCTGTTGGACTGTAAATCTTCCTAATATGCCAGCACTTTAGGAAGGGAAAAAAAAAAAAAAAGAAAAAAAAAAAAAAGGACCTTATTTTAATCTGAATCCATTGCAGAGAAAACAAGCTTTCATGAGTGCAATGTTGTTTGGGGGAATATTGTAGCTTCTTCCTCTTCCCCTAGCATGATATAAAGATTCTATTAAAAGGGAAAATATCAGTTTCTTGAGAAAAAAAAAAGATGCCCTTTCAAAATGAATACATGTCAGTCCAAACTGATAGCTTAAATTAAATATTAAAGATTAAAAAAAAAATAATAATAAACCCCCTGAACCACAGTTTGATTTATATAGTACTGTTTCTTCAGAGAGGATTTGTGGAAGCAAGAACTTGCTCTGTGTTGTTCTTTGTAAAAGAAAAAGAACAAAAATCAATTTTTATAAAGCAAGATTATTTTAGGAGTCAAGTTATCAGAAATACCGGCTGTATCTGGGACATCTGTTTTTCTCTCCCCCATCCTTTCTCTCAGAAGGCAGTGACTTCAGAAAAGACTGAAAAGGAGCCCCGAGCCTACCCAAAACTAGGTTATCTATTACCGTTTTTCTCTATGTGATTAAGCTTGTCTTTATTGCAATCTCACCCATTTTCAGCTAACCTGAGCCGCAGAAGCACAGCGCTCTTCCCCAGACCCACGTTTACTGCAGTCAGCAGCATCCCTGGTCCCACTGCGCAGTCTTTCACACTTTCCTCTGACTGCTCTCCTGGTGTCAGTAGGACACCCCGCTGGCCCCATGGGCACTCAGCATCCAAAAATCACCATTTTCCCCAGGGGTACTCCGCTGTGTATGGGAACGGTGCTGGTAGCACTAGTTAACAAAGCCAAAATGCTTAATTATTTCTCCAGCAAAGCCTGGACTCCTGAACAGGTAATTACAGGGTGATGTTTAATAACAGCTATGAGCCTTGCACCCCATTTCCAAAAACAACACAGGCATGGACAATTCTTACTGGACTTTAGCCTCCTTAATCCCCCAGGCTCTTCTAGAAGGCAAATTCACAGCATCTAGTGCTATTACACCAACTTTTGCAAAATTTCCTCATCTTTTAGGAGCAAGTACCAGGTACAGCTCAGGAAACAGTGAATATTAAAAGTCCCTTATACACAGCCAGTGTTTTACATCTTATGGGTGGCCTGGCACCAAATCTTCAGCTGCCCGAAGTGACCTGGATCTGATGGACCAATTCCAGACCTCGCCCAGGTGACCTGGGTACCCGGGAGCAACTAGGAGAAGATGAGCAAGGGGAGCTGGTGGGGGGCTGCAGAGGGCAGTGTAGGGTGTGGAAGAGCTTAAAAGACACCCCTCATTCTATCACAGCACACACAAGCTGCCCACGGTGGTGAATGTGTTAATCAAAGCAGAAACAACAGCTCCCATGAGGTCCTGTTTCACAAAGGCTGTGTTTCACGGGTAGAAAAAAATGAGAAAACAGCTGCTAAAGAGAGAGAAAAGATGCTGTATGGAAGTGGCGTTAGAGAACTCCCCTGGGCTTGCAATAAGTCACTGGAGCAAGTTTGTTCTTAAATGTGTCCAAAAGACTTCCAAGGAGAAACATGTTATTTTGGAGAAGGATGTTTTTGTATGGAGCATGAAAGAGATTAGTTGCCAACAGAGGAGCACAGCAAAAGAAAATACTGAAAAACAACTGGAGACTGTATTAGTGGTTATCACGCAGGTCAGCAATCAATGTCAGAATCTTGTTAATGCTGCCATGCTTTAATTTAAACATATTAAAAACTCAAATGTACTGAGGAAACCCAGATAAGCATAATGAAATCAGTTCGTTCACCTGCCTCCAGCCCATTTAGAGGAGTTTTCTCTCCTCCCATCCTGCATCTGCAGCTGCTCGTACAAGTGACATGTGAGTTTGCATCAGGATTTCAAACATCTGGAAAAACCAGAAAAATGTTCAGAACAAGTTGGATTTGGTTCTGTGAATGCAAACAGAAAATGCAAATCCTGTTATGTGTTGCACACTCACAGCAGGAGAGAGACAGAGCAAGGGAGGCATTGGGACCTTTGGAAAAGCAACCAGCACAAAATTTGGCCTGGCTTTCCACCAAATGCCTGTGCTTTCTCTGAGCTCAGGAAGAAAGGAGCAGAAAGGCTGTCCTCACTTGTTATTGTTTTCTCCATATAATCATGGAATGGTTAGAGTTGGAAGGGACCTTAAAGATCATCAAGTTCCAACCCCCCTGCCATGGGCAGGGACACCTCCCACTAGAGCAGGTTGCTCAAAGCCCCATCCAGCCTGGCCTTGAACACTTCCAGGGATGGGGCATCCACAGCTTCTCTGGGCAACCTGTTCCAGTGCCTCACTACCCTCACAGTAAAGAATTTCCTCCTAATATCTAATCTAAATCTCCCCTCTTCCAATTTAAAACCATTACCCCTTGTCCTGTCACTACATCTCCTGACAAAGATGTTTATTTTCTCCCCAGAAAATGCTAAAATACTTATCCCACTGTTGGGTTTTAATGCTGACTAAACCAAAGGGACTGGAACAGTTCTACAGCTCTTTTGGAAGTTTGTTTTTTCCGGAAAAAAAGCTGAAAGAAAACTGAGGATCTGGATAACTAGGTAGATTTGAACTTGAAGTTATCTGAAGTGCTGTTAGGCAAAATAAAGGGATTTTATTAAAGCAGAGATGTGCCTCTTGCCATATATTACTATACACCTTCCTGAACGCTCACAGATGCGGATGCTAAGGCTACAGTAAGTTTACTGGGGATCCAGCCTGATCCATGTTGCTTGGCACGGGGCAAAATAGCCCTTAAAACAAAACAAACAAACAAACAAAAAAAACCTCACTCAGAAACCTTGAGTGTTCCTAAGCAAACCAGCCCCAAAGCTTCATCCAGCTCTAGGTCAGACGATGAACCCAGAACCTTTAAAACTTACAGAAGCACAGTCAGCCTAAAAACACAGACTTTGAGAGACAGACTTCACCAGCTTTTAAAGGCTAATTTTTAGGCATGTTGGAAGATACTTTATGTGTATGGCTCAGTTGGCTCCATTACTAATTTAGCAGGTTACAAAATTGTTGGTACATTCTCACCATGCTCTACACTGGGACATTAAGCTGTGGGAATTTTCCTCTCGACGCTGGCATTTCATTATCCGCTTCTCTTGATTATTCAAATTGCATTAGATGTCAAGGCTTGCTAGATTCAAAGACCTCACTAAGATGAAGGCAGTTATATCCATCACAGACAATGCCAAGGAAATGAGTACAAAAGCTACACCATCCCTCAGGATAACAAGTGAATGGTACGATGCAAAATATATCCATGCCATGCTTTATTTAAAAGTCTCTTGAAATGTCATAATAGCTTAGATTTAATAGAGGGAGGTGGGGAGGAGGGGGGAAATCCATCCAGTTTCAAGATCGTGGTCTAGAGACAGAGCTCAGTGAATTGCACTGGGGTTTTGCACTCACATATATAATTTATACCTAGCTCACCTCTGCAGTACAGACAGGCTCCAACCCTGTAAAGTGGGAGGCATTTATACAGCAGAGGAACAAACTAATTAAGAGATTACACTTCCATCTCCCCCTCCAACAAAAGAGCTTGGTGAGGAGTAGGTCTGGTTCACAACTGCCCTAGCAGCTTGAAATATCTTCTATGGTTAAACAAAGCTGAACCTAAAGATAAAGCATCCTTGTGGCTGCTCCAGCCTGTGCCCACCCAGCCTGGTCTGCAAGGGAGCCTCATCCATCCTGCCCATGAGGTCACCTGTGCTAAGGGCAACCCTGCCCAGGGACCCCACCAGCAGCACCTGGGTGCCCCATCCCATCCCATGCCCTCCCCTCCCCTGCTGAGGCTCCCTATTGCCCGCCGCAGGCACGGAGAGACTCTCCAAAGCAGAGATACTCGATCCCACGCCCTCGCTCCAGCACAAGTGATGGAAAAGAGCCTGCACAGCCAGAAAATTGAATTTGCTTTTGTTTAATACCAAAAAAAAAAAAAGGAAAAATTAGTGTAGATTGCCTAATTATTCTCTCAGCTAACCATTTTAACCTCGTTTTCTCCTACTAAGTGGATATCTTATGCGATTTCTGTGCTGAAAGCAGCTGAATGTCAGAGACATTGATCTTGGCTCCAGCCTTTGTTTTTATAGGGTTTGGATCTACTCTGTTTTGGCACCACATTATTGGTTTCTATTAGTGTCAAAGTGCCACTTTTTGTTTTGTTTTTGCTTGCTCACAGAGCTCAGCCCTTTAGAGGGCAAGTGCTAGCCTAAGTACTCGGGGCAGCTAAATTGCCACGGGAGGAGACACTCCTCATGTCCCCAGAACACCCTCCTGGTGCTTTCCAGGGGACACAGAGGTACCAACAGGGTGGTAAAGTGATTTCCACGTGGTTTCACTACCTCGTTACTGTACTGTCGGACATCACTGCCATCGGGTGCCCATCCACCAGCACAGTGGGACCAAACAATGCTGGTGGTGAAGCAGCAGGAGTTACATCCCAACCCTTGTGGCTTGTAGCCACAATTTCAGTCTGAAAGATGACAGCTCTGTCAAACGAGAGAGGGAAAAGTCTCTGCCCTGCGCAAGCCTCAGGCTCATTAAATTTAAGGCCTAGCGATGTTTTGGGTTTTTTTTAATTTTTTTAATAAGCTGCTTCTGCATTCAGAGCATCCTCATCTTTTTATTTCTGTTACCTTCTCCCAAAATACTGGACGTTGTCTCCAGCTCCCTGCACGCTCTCTGGAAAACAAGTACAAAGCATTTTTCCCCCTTTCTACCATGATACATTGTATAAAGGCACATTAATCACAGAGTTCACGTTCATCTATTCATGCCATTAAAGACAAGAAATATTCTTTGGTTCTGAAAGTTTCTTTCTTTAACAAATGAAGGTTGAGGTGCCAAAAGAGAAAAAGAAAGAAGAAAAAGGAAATAAAAGAGCTACATCAAAATATTAAACATGGGAGAATACCGAGCCAATGCACACGTGGATTTCTTGCCAAAATCACTTGAAAGACTTTCACAACTGAAACCGGAACAGAATAAAAGGGCTGAAAATACTAAATGAACATGCTGAACAATTGCAAACAAAATAAAAGGTGAACAGAAATGCTGACTGAAGAAACTTGGCTGTGATCTCAAGGCACTCCTGCTATCCGTGACAGCCCAAATTCTTCTCAGGGGCTGGAGTTACCCTTACTTTTTCCCTATTCCCAAGACCATAGGACACTATGAGAAGGAAAAAAGTCACCTACTCCCAGCTTCAGAGGGAGCAGGGTCTCCATACCTTCTACATCTGGGCAATGGACCCCCACCAGGGGAACCACTGACCTCCCATCTGTCCCTTGCTGCTGTGACACCAGATGGGGACATGTGCTGCTTTGTTCTGAGAAAGGTCAAGCAAATGAAGGTCAACACAAGACGTGCAGTAACTTGGAGGGAAAATAGTGCCCCAAGCCCACAGAGCTCACCTGCAGTTCAGCAGATGTAAAGAGCTTTGCTGGTGGTTGCCCGCACCAAGGACAAGTAGGGAGTTTAGCAGCTCACAGACAAAACCTGGTACCAGGGTCTTCGTAGCCTCCTGGCAGAGCAGCTCCCCTTGGCCCAGGCCAGCTGAGGCAGAAGGAGATGGTTTCAATCAAGATCTAGGTCTGGTGGAGTGTGACACCCTTACCCACAAGCTGCCAAATAACAGTTAATCACAGCCTTTCCAACCACAGGGCCAGGTGCAAAGCGCTGTGCTTCTCAGAAATGTTTTGGGAGTTCCACTCCCCAGCCACCAGCTCTTCTCACTGCCAAGAAGGATATTTTTAGTCTTTATCCCTCTCTTGGAATACAAGGAGGAATTCCAAGCACTTGGAATACAAGGCAGACTGACATTCTTTTGCCATCTTTTGGAAAACCAGGCTGCCTCCACCACTGTGCCAGTCCGGGAGCAGAGGTTTCCCATCAGCTGGGTGTCCTGGCACTGCTGAACAAGAAGAGGAGTCTGATTTTTCCATTGTAGATTAATATAAAATTTCACCATTAACAAAACCAGAGGATGCCACTCTGTCAGCATTTCACATCCAGCCACAAACCACATGCCTCAAGTGCCAGGTTCTAGAGGAACAACATCTTCTGCAGATGTCTACAAACAGGGGAAGGGACAAGTGTGCTGCTAGCAGGGAATTAAAACAAGCAAATGTAGATCAGTTCAATTTCAGGGCTCAGAAGACAGTCAGCAACCCTTTTCCAAGGAGCAAATGGGGATGAGAAGTGTGAAAGCAGAGAGGTGTGAATGGAGTCCAGACCATCTTCCAGAGAAGCCTACCCATTTGCCAGCTCAGCCTGCTTTGAGGGTGACTCAACACCAAGTTTCAGCTCAAGAGCACCAAAGACAAGTAACAGATGTGGGTTTTGGAACAAACAGCAGGAACAGCCAAGAAGGTGAAGTGAAACCTTCACCTGCAGTGAATCTAGAAGGTAGATTTAGACTAGATATAAGGAAGAAACAAGAGTGATGAAACACTGGCACAGGTTTCCCAGAGAGGTGGTAGATGTCCCATCCCCGGAAACATTCAAGGCAAGGTTGGACGGGGCTCTAAGCAACCTGATCTAGTTGAAGATGTCCCTCCTCATTGCAGGGGACTTGGACTAGATGACCTTTAAAGGTGCCTTCCAACCCAAATTATTGTATGAATTCTGAGATAAACTTCAGTGTTTTCAGTGCAGAAACTGCTAAAAAAAACACAAAAGAAAAACCAAAACCAAAAAAAAACCCCAAACCACAAGAGCTTCTTGTTGTCCACATTAAGAGTGTAAAGGGCAGAATGGCCTACGAACAACTCTTGCAGGAAAAAGTTATCCACAGGAACAGCAATCGCTCCTGAAACCCAATTAGGCCTTGCCTACAACAAAACGGTTGAGTGAAATAAGGGTGTCTGATCCAAATTTGTCAAGCGCCTCCCAGCATTTCCATAACAGACAGCGTGATTTTTGACAGAACCGTGACGCATGAAGTCAAGATTTGTCTGCAAACTGCAGATGATGAAGACGTGATTAAGGGAATAAGAATCACTCTTAGAGATGGTGGTCTTAACCAATTCATTTCCATTCCTTGAATGTTTGCCAATGTAAAGTCTGTTCTACAGGCAATTTGCAAGTGACCAAGGAAACCTAAGTTGCCAGTG
Organism: Numenius arquata; assembly: GCF_964106895.1. NCBI lineage: Eukaryota > Metazoa > Chordata > Aves > Charadriiformes > Scolopacidae > Numenius > Numenius arquata. Next base: position 9,195,381 of record NC_133586.1, on the reverse strand, counting down.
ATTTCCTGTAACAGTCAGAAAACACAGCGACCGATAAAGCATAAGGTGAATGCAAGTTATTAAGTCTTCCAAAACTCCTTGTTCAAATTCCAAGTTGGCCATTATTTTGTAGTTAATCTTCTGTCCGTTTGTGGTGATGAAGGAGGCAGATGTTTAATTAGTTTTAACAAAAAATTCCATTAAAAATTGTCTTGCTTCTACTGAACTAGATTTATAACCTGTGTAGACAGAGGCAATTGAAAAGCAAGAGAAAAATATTCTGTGGGGAATCCAAGAAAATCTGTATCTCGGAACATTTTCTCCTGCACTCAGGGACCTTCAAGGTCTGTAGACTCAGATAGAAAAAACACGTGCATTTTTCAGCTGTCACCATCACTTATTCACTTAACAAAGGAAAAAGAAAAGCCTAATTACTCATGGGTCCCTTTTTAATTTGCGGGGTTAGCGATGTTTGAGGAAAAAAAAAAAGAAAGAAAGAAAAACGCACTGATGAATTACCGCTGCACTCACAGCAGCAAAAAGATAGCGGTGTTTCCAGGCAGGTAGGTCCAGAGGGGAGCACTCAGGAAGCATTACAACCCAGAGTTATTCCAGCCTAGTGCCAACATCACAGGGTTGCATTCAGTTTTCCACCCTCTGCAGTTTTTGTTTACATATTTTTAAGTAAGACTTTGCTCGGGGACTTGTCTCAATTTTATTCTGTCCAAGCAATCTCATCAAGGCAATTTGTATACCCACCCTCCTCATGTACAACTTCCCCAGAATCCTCAATTCAGCAGATCCAGCAGAGATATTTTTTTTTTTTCTGTCCAAAACAATTTGAGTTAGACTAGGGCCATTTATTGGTTTTTTTTAATAAAAATTATCCTTTTCTCATAACCCCCCTAATACAAAATTATTAATAGGAAAACCCTCCACACACAGACAAATTGTTGTTAACAAATAACTACAAGAAGTTTTAAGCTAGTGTTTTGCAAACGTATATTTCACTATTAATCCATTGAGCACAGAAAGACCTATAATCCTGGTTATTTTGTCTCTTCAACTCTCCCAGTGCCCCACACACGCTGCTATGACTGAGGACAGATCTCCCCCAAGAAAGCTGCTAGCACAATTTTCTACTTCTTGCAATTTTCTTTCCTCTTATACTAATTAACAGTGCTATGAAACTCAATGCACTCCCTTAACCTAAAAGACTTTAACATATGCAAAAATATCAACAAACCCCACAAATAATAATTTGCAAATACCAATAAAAACATATTTGAGGGGCACTGCACAGCCACATCAATGCAAATTGGGCTTAGATATAAAGCAGAGAGGGAGCTGAAAGGACTTGCTTTTGATCACTGAAGAAGCCGGTAAGCACAATGAGACTTTGGCCTCTTTCAGGCTGCATTCCCATGATTTCCCATATGATGGGAAAAAAAAAAAAAAAAAAAAAAAAAAAAGAATTACAAACACATTTCTTCCAAGGCAGATTTCAGCCTCATACAAAATTGAAATTTGTGTCCTCTTTAAATAACACTACCCTCTTTGCCACAGTGAGCAGCAAACTACATTAGCCAAGACCATTTTTTAAACTACTGTAAAGAAAAATATGTTTTTCTAGTAAACACAATCTTATGTCTAGACTGGGCCTGAGAAGCATCCGCTAAAAACCTCCAAAGAGAGAAATGTAACAACAGCAGAGCTCTCCTCACACAGGAAAAGGTCTTACCTGCAGGAAGTCCAGAGCAAGCCTTCACTGGAGTTTCAATGAGCTTCTTCAAGGCAAAAAAAAAAAAAAAAAAGAAGAAAAAAAGCTAAATTCTCTCCCCAGGCTCAGACCCAGCCCTTTTCCAGGTGGTTCAGATGCATCTAACAGGTGATTTTGGCCTTTTTCTCATCTGGAGTCAGGCCTCTGAAGAGTTATTGCAACACCCCACACCTTGGTCAATGGTTGCATCGTTAGAGGTTGCACCGTAATGTGTCCACAGCCAGGCCCCAGTGCCTCCCTGCCCCTTGCTAACTCAGCCTAGACTGGGAAGGCAGCCTGCAAAGACTCACACCGGATGAGGAATAAGAGCTGTAAATCAATGCACACAGGAGTAAACCCCAGCAGAAAGGGGTCACTGCAAGGAAACATCATGAAGCTTTCTATGATTCCATTAGGGCTGGGTTCCTCCTGGTCCTCACAGAAGGGCGAGCGCAGGAGGTGGGCTGTAGCCCCGGGGTTCAGCTCCTGCCTCCGGATCCATCCCACTCCCTGAAGCTGGCCTGATCCAGCAGAGCTCTGCTGTCACCTCAAGGCCATTCCCTGCTCAGAAATGCCCAGATGGTTTTGATTATCCTCCTCCCTTTCTAAAATGTGTCTTGTGCCCAGGGCGGGAGCCGTTTAGATAGGATAAATAGAAATAAATGATAACTATAAAGCTAGTAACAGCAGCGTGGAGGGAACAGCATCTCCCAGAGTGTATTAGGAAACGCAGAACAAGCTGCACTGAATATCAGATCAGGAAGGATGGCTTTTTTCTTCCTCTTTTTCTCCCTGGTGAAACCCCAAGGCATTTCTTACTCAGCTCCAAGGCACAGTGCCAGCACACAGAAACTTGTTTTCTGTCCAAGCATGGGGACTGGGAAACTCTGGTTAATCAGAAAATGTTCTGTTCTCAATACTCTAATGGGTGCTGGGTTTTTTCTAAACTACTTCTTTACCTCCCATGACAGCAACCTACAGGGAGTCCTGGCAGGAGGACTCTGTTTTCCCCTCCCTTTCTCCAGTTATAGTTGTCCATCCCTCCTCCCCAGCTTAGACACAGGTCCACTTCCCTGAGCACATCCCATTTACCAGCCTTCCCTGGGGACATTTCCATTCTCTTACTCTTCTGAACCCATTGCTCCCATCTGGCATCTCCTGCTTCATTGTTCAAGTAATGATTTGTAGGAAGGAGCATGAAAGCATGCTGTAGGGACTTATGGTATGGGAACCTAAGGAAGCTGTTGAGAACTACTCATCAGAAGAAAAGATGTATTTTACTGCACCATGTCGCTTACCCATTTGGCCTGAGCAGTGGAAATGGGTGGAGGGTGCTGCTTGCAGAGGTTTGAAGTGCTCTGCATGGGCCACTAAGGCAGGAAATCAAAATATAAGGGAGAAAATAAATGCAAGATATAAAGTGCTACTAATGTCAGAGCAGACCTGGGAATTTCCTGGTATTTCAATGTTCAAGGCAGTGATAGAGTTAAGGAACGTTCAGCTCCTCGAGGGAATTAAACGCGGCAGGTGAGAAACAGCCAAGGAATGTGCACGATAATAGGAAGATGCTGAGCAAAAGCCTTCAGGATCGAGGTGGCTTTGGCAGGATCTGAAGCCAGCCCTAGGGTAATAGAAACACCGCTGCCCAAACAAACTAGAGCGAGGATCGAGAGGATGTTGGGCATATAAAGCAGATGGCAAAAAAGCCACAGGGCTCATTGTGGCAGCACGCAAGTTCAAAGCAAATCACTAAAGCCTGGAAGATTACACCAGGGAAGAGTCACTGTGTGCCCTGCTTCTCTTGTACTCTTCTCTGCACAACCTCCGCGAGCCACCACCTCAGACCAAGGTCTACCCAATGCAGCATCCACCGTGGGGGTCCTCCTGCACAGCAGGAAAATAAATATAACTTGGTACGGTCCCAAAACTAAATGAATGCTTAGTTTCAATTTGCACTCAAAAAGGTGGATTTTGAGCTCTGGGACACAAATAGGATGACTAATACGAATGAGTTCATAAAAATGGAAATCACCCCCATCTGAAGTGGAAGTAAAACCCAGAGCTTAACACACTCAAGTTAGGGGGACCGGGTAATTCCTGAGGATAATGATAATTAGAAAAAATAAATCTATCAAGGCATAAATGGCAGTGTGTGCTAGGGAAGAGCAAACATAAAACTGTTTAAGAGAAACCCATTAATCTGACTGCAATAGTGTGCAAGATTTCTTGAACAAGTTATGAAGGGAACAATAATTAAAAGATACGGTAGTTAATGGAAAGTGGTATAAAATGTAGCATGAGTTTACAAAGGGAAGCTCATGCCAGACTGAATCCAATATCTTTCTTTAAAAAGATAACTAGTTTTCAACGGGGGAAATGTGGTAGGTCTAATCTATTTGGACATCTGTAAGGAACTTGATAATAAAACTGCATGGGAAATTGCTAGTTGGAACTAGGAAAAAGAGAGGGTGCTACAAGAATCAGTAGCGAGTGAGGAACTCACCAAGGAGGTGCCCAGGATATACACAGAGGGGATTTTTGTCCTGAAGGAGGCTCAGCTCTCCAGGGCCAAGCCTGAGGACAACTTTGGCACTTTCAGTGTCAGCACTGGCTCAGGCGGGACAACTGCAAACTCTGATGGCAACCTGGGTGGGGGAGACCAGCTCCAAGGCTGGGCTTTACTGCACAGCGGCCACAGAGTGACCTCCAGGACTGGATTAATAAAGTAGGATTAAAAAAAAACAACCCTCTAAATTCACACTTGCATTTAGGTATTAATGAGCATCTGTGGTCTGACATGAGAGCTCATCAGTTGGAAAGGGAGGACATTAGCCCATCTCAGAGTAGATACGAGACACCAAATGAGAGGTAGCCATGAAAAAGAGAAATTCAGTCCTAAAATACACCAGATCAGGGATTTCTGCTAGAAGCTACCCAAAGCCTTTGCATAAAGCTACAAAAGAGAGCAGCGAGGCGCCCATTAAGGACATATGCACTGTTTCATAGCTCACATTTTGGAAGGTTCAAATGCCACCCATCACTCAGATATGCATGATGTCCTTTCCAGCCATGGCTACAGAACTACCACCTTGAGGTAAGTAATACTGCTCAAAAAAAAAAAAAAAAAAAAACAACAAAAAACCACAAAAAAAACCCCACAAACAAAAAAACTCCACAAAACAAAAAAACCCACAAGCCAACAACCAAAAATCCCCTCAGCTTGTGTTTGGCTGAAAACAAGCAGCCAACAGATCCTTCCTGGTGACACACACAAGTCCTAGCCCAGCATTCTCCAGCTGATAGCTGCATCCCACTGGGCACAGAATGATTGCCAACAAAATATTTTCTCCATGTCATGTTCTCGCTCTCCCATCTTTTATCTTAGGCTAACAAAGAAAGCCACTGCTGGGTTTATATGGTTGATAAAATTCAATTCTCACATCTCAGGTGCTTAATAAACCTACATGCAGAATGAGCTTTTTTCAGGGAACGTAACAATTTCTTGTCCTTTGAAGTAGACAAGGACAGTGGTGTAAGTGTCCTTAGTTTTATAAAAGTTTTGCGGAAACTTTATGTCATAAAACATCCAGTTTCTGATGCTCCCTAAGCCTGCAGTTCTCTTCACAGCTGCAGAACAGCCTTATTGTTTCTTCGCATGGTTTCAGTCCACCCTCTCTCTCTTCTCTGCAAGCTCAGTGGCATCACTGTAAATGACAAGATGTGAAGTTTACTTCGTTCTCACAAAAGAGGAGATCCAGATACTCCATCCCCAACTCTGAGCTTATGGATACTACTGGGGCACAGAAGATGGTTTTCCACATGCTTGATGTCCATCTGCCCCACGAGAACCAGCAGCATTGGCCCCCACCCCGGCTGCACTTTCAGTGACATTTTGCAGCGCTTAAGGCTGTTCTCCATAACTGAGAGGGAACCCCTTGAAATGTGCCATGATTGTGGTTTAGAAAGAGACACCCATCGCCAAAGGAAGGAACTTGGACCATTCTCTTGCCATCAGACAGGGAAATATACTACTTCTTTACGGCTATTAATCAATACCATGCTGGCACCAGTCAAACCCAACACCAATCTACTGTGGAAAAGCCCAATGAAAAACTTCCCCGTTCCATGTCAGGCTAGTCCAATGCCAAACAGGAATGACCTTGGGCTGGACCACAGCTAACTGCATTGCTGCTGGGGAGACCTTTCCACAAAGGCATCCTCTCCTTGCCCTGCAGGAACACACTCCCACCCAAGTTTTCCCCAGGCATGATGGCTCTTCAGCTCCACAATCATAACTGGTGCCTAGAAGGCACAATTTTCCCCATATTAACAAAGTGGCAGATACTTCAGCAGCATGAAAGTGTCTGTATGGCTATTAAAGAAATAAAATAAGGAAAGGCTGCACACGCCAAGTTGTACTAAACTGCTATAAAATTCAAATTGGGCTGCATTACATTGCACAAACTTCCCCCTAACCTCACCCCAAGTAAGTTTATTAAATGGAAGTGACTCAAGTGCCGTAGAGGAAAAACAATATGAAAATTCCTGAGAAAGCCAATGCATAATTTTCCCATCTCAAGGCCATAACGTGGCAGTGCTAGGAAGGTTTCCTATTTTGGAAACATCAGGCAGGCACATTCTGTCTCCATCCCAGCATGCTCTAATCAAAAGCATCCCTATCTCAGGTTCAGCAGCTATTTGCAGGAACAGCCAGCAGCATGCAAGCGATCAGAGAGATTACAGAAGAGATGAGTCCCGCACCAAGCAGCCTTAGCCAGGTCTCCTATCCTCCTGAAACGTACATTTCTTTATGCTTTAATATCTCCATCCACTGCTGCACGGGCCAGACAAAAACAACACAGACAAGGTGTGAGCAGTATGGCCAAAACAGGCTTTCCAGGGCATCGCTCATTCAAGGATGCTGAAGATAATTTGGTTTAATTGCACTTTCTGTAGTGTGTCTGGCAGCTTCTGAGTATGGTGAAGAAAGCAGGGAGGAGGCTAGAAAGGGGAAGGTGCTCAACCACCCTGGAAAGCACCTGCAAAGACCAACAACACTTAAAATTAGAAGTTAGCTTTCCAACAGGAGACAGAGGAAGGTCCAGTCCTGATGTAATTTATGGTTTGACTGTTTTAAAGAGGCTCAGCTATGCACCGACTCACAGCTGTGCTCCCCCTGAGCAGACATCATGAAATGGAAATCAATGTCAATGAGCCAGAGCTCACTTTTCATTACAGAAATAATGAATAAACAGCTACTCCTCACAAAGGGCAGCAGAAAACTTTACAAGACCATGCACAATTTGAATCTTAACAAGCTTAAATATATATGAATATCACAAGTATTTCATCTTTTATGAGACAGGGAAGAATATTAATTTACTGCTGAAGAATATTTTGGTTTTTCACCTCCTGTGATGAATATCTCAGTTGGAAAAAATCAAATCAGTTTGCATTACTACATGTATATCATCAGATCATACCGAGGTACCATTTGGAAGGTAATTGAATAAAGTTTTTAATCTTAGATGACATTCAAGCATAAGTAAACAGTTTTCTCACTATTAAAAAATATCACTCTTACTTAACAGGCAGCAGACGCAATGACAGCTTTTAAAGAGATTGCAGTATTAAGCTGGACAAAGTGACAGAGCTGACAGGATCTCTACAACCATCTTGAGAAAACAAAGTTTGCTTCCAAGTGTTTCAGCCACAGTGCCTCAGAAGCTCTCTGGGAAAGATCAGCTATACATGGAGATGGTCAGAAATTTATAGAAGACAATGAAGTTTTATTTGCAGAAAGTTAAATAAAAGATTTCAAAAGGACACAAAACCGATACAGTTTATAAACCAGCCTTTTACTATTTCGCTTATTACTGTTATGAATGTTAACTTTTGGGGAGATGAGCATCTCGTCTTAAGAGCTGATATTTAACTGAAACTATAATTATCAGAAAAAGGCAACACAGCCTCAGTAATTAGTATTTTTTTATGCTCATCCCTATAAAAAGTTACCTTGAAATACTCCCACTGGAAAACTGATTGCTTTCAGCAAAAACCTTCTTTTAAAGTGATGAAGAAGTGGTTTGCTTCTGACATGAGGGCAGCCTGCTCAGCTCTCCCCTGGTCTCCCAAATCCCCTCTCCAGCATCCGGTCCAACTGCACCCTCACAGTCCCACCAAGAGCATACAGCCATAAGCCTCAGCAAAGTTTATGGGATCACTAACAAAACACCCACAATTAAAACTCCAGTTTTCTTCCTACCCTGCCCATGATCAGCGATTTGCTGCCCACAGGCCCCCATGCCCACCATGCAGCAGAGGACAGGCTGCAGCGCTGGCATGGGGAGAGGATGCTTGATGTTACCAAGCACCTCCTGGGGCTCGGCCACCCCAGACCCACAGCAACCATCACAAAAGCAGCATCAAAAAAGCCTGCCTAAGGATGTTTTTCCCTTTCTGGATTTTGGTAGAGCCACTTTAGGACATATCCCTCACTTCCACCATGCCCATCCTCCCACTGAGCTGAGCGGCACTGGGGAAGCTGGGACAGCTTGGGTGATGATGTTCAACATTGCCTCTGCTCATCACCTTTTGGGGCACATCCACCCTTCTGAGGATTTAAGGAACATAATATCCTCTGGCCTATCAGCGAGACAAGGCTTCTAGGAAGAAGTATATTTTACTGGAACAGTGATATAGTTTGAAAAAAAAAAAAAAGCAGAATAGGGAGGAACTTGCCTGGAAGCCTTCTTCACTGCTGCTTTTACCTTAATACAGATATTACAAACCTTCTCTAGACATGTGAACATTTAAAAAGTTTGCAGAATCTGCTGAACACTGTGAAACTGGCTCCACCTCGACACAACAGTTCCCACAGTATAACATTCCTGCAATAATAGCCACCTGAAGGAGACATTGCTGTCAGAAACCAGTGTGCCTGCTAAATTGAATGGTATCGCAGAGACTGCAAAATTCCTTCAAGATGAGGACAAGATGCACTAGTCCACAGACAACCGATGGCCTCCAGGTTTGTGCTGAGTTCACCCAAGCCAAGATCCCTCAGGGTTTTCTTCAGACACCTCAGCTCCTGGCTTCAGAGACCCAGCATCCCCCTTCCTGCCTGACCTATACACCAAAATATACCCCCTCCTGCTGCCCTGCACCAGGCTCAGTCCTGCCTAACCTGCACACTGCCCACCATGTCCCAGTGTGTCTGGGAAACCCCTGCAGTCAGAATCGCTCTCTGTTGAGAATGGTTCACAATCCAATTAGCTTAGAATTAGCTGTTTTTAAAGTGCAAGACAAGAAGATATTTAAGTCAGGAGGAATCCTCTTTCTTTAATTAACTTTGGTGGAAAATAAGTTTGTCAAATCAGGTATGGATATGTTTGTTTTGGTTCGCTGGATTTCTTAATAAACGCATTAGCTGTAACGTACTATGCCGAGCTTAATTGCACAGCTATAACAAAATTCAATAAAGAACATAGTTAACAATTGCTAAACTGCAGTTGCTGCTGTTACTGCTCCTAGAGTTATTACAGATGGTAGCAGTCATCTGGTTACCCTGAAGTCCAAGCAGAACAGAGACAGCATCAACCTGTAAGAGAGGCAGAAAACAGGAAAGACTAATATACCCTTAAATAATTACGTAGCAAGACTTAATAAATTTTAATTTCTGTTAATGCCTCTTCCCATGGAGGACAAAGAGCTTCAGTTGGCATGGCCCATGCTTCTCCCTCCTGGGAGCTGCTCTGGTCCCTCGCCAAGAGCTGTGAACTTAGCCACAGAGATGCTCCAAGCACAGGGGACCAGTCCTGCTAAGCTCTTCAGCAGCACACCAGGATGGAGGATCCCATATGGCATTAGTTGCTCCCATGGGGCTCACTCATAGGCCAGGGAGGAAAAATGAATCATTTTACTCCGCAAGTCAGTACATGGCTTTAGGCATTTCTTTTCACGAGCTGGAAACTCCTGGAGGGAAGAGCATAGAGCAGGAGGAAGAGGTACCACCAACACCTCCCTGCTGGCATGGCATCACTGCCCAGTTTCCGTATCTGACAAGCACAGCCAAGGAAAATGCACACTTTGTTGTTCATTACTGGAGCCCCAGGCAGTTTTTGGGTATTACTTGCCCGTGTGCTGCACAGGACTTGACTGATGAGAAGCCCTCATGTTGCAGCAAGAGGAACTGATGCCTCAGCCCACATGACCTTCCTCTGGCAGGAGAGGAAAGCCAAACTGGAGCTGTTGGCGAGCTGTCCCAGCACGGGGCCAGTGCAGAGCGATCGATGACCCAAGAGCACAGCAAGGGCAGAACTAGTGAGCCCTGTGATTGCTCTCCTGTGCCAAGAGCAGCACAGAGCAGCTTTGCACACACTGGATTTTGCTGGAGGAGGCATGTCCCACCGCAGGGAGCCCTCCAGGCACAGCCCCCTCCGCATCCCAAACCAGCCAAATCCCTCACTATATGTAGGCTGACCCAACCAAGACAAGGAACAGCAGTGACAGAGGCACAGATAATTCTAGTTTTGACATGCTTCAAATTTCTATTCCTCCTGATAAGCTCAGCAGCAGCAGTTGATCCCAATACATATATATATATAGAGAGAGAGAGAGAGAACACAATCATGTGATTCGCGAGATGGACATCTTCCTTCCCTACCCATATGCCTCAGTCAGCACACAAATTAACCTCAATCAATCAATCATTCTGCTATCAGCACCTATCACCATATATTAACTCTGGTGATAAGATGAAGTTTAGATGGAGGCCTCTAACCTCTGGGGGGTGCAAATGAGTTTACGCAACCCGTACTTTTGCAATCCCATGAGAAGCAATAATACCTACTACCTCCCATTTAATGATGAGCACAGACTGCAGATCTGTACTTTTATGGATACCCTGGAGAAAGGTAAGGGGAAAACACACTCCATAAGCATACTGATGAGTTGTATGGAAGTGCTCCCAGTACCTATTAGACCCTCTAATATGATGTAGTCTATTAAGGGGAACACAGGCTGGATGAATTACTGTACTCCATTCATTTTATAAGCGGTAGGTAGAGAGGCTGTGGACAGAAGGAAGTTCTGACTAAAATTTAATCAGACAGAAGACAGTACACAGGGTTTTTGCTGCTGTTCTACCCATCATCTCCACAGGAGGAGAGAAAAAAAAAAAAAATCCTTGCTCAGCTGTGCTGGTAGAGAAGAATTACTGCCACACTGGGGGCAAGGGTTCGGGGCATTTTCTCCACAAAATAGACTTGAGAGCTGTTCATTTGCTTTTGCCTCTTCCCAGAAGTCAATCATGTCCCGAGCCATCCATTGCATGTACCCTCAAAATGGTGTCATTTGTTCCACTCCTTGGTAAAGTCCATTTTGGCCTAAAACAGTGGCAATTTAGCAAAGCAAAATAAATTCAGCTTCTTTTGGTAAATGAGGCATATTAGTCATGGAAAAGTTCTGCAGTTTTCCCCCCTGCACTTGGAATTGCAGCCTGTACTTGGCCTCAGGTGGTTCAAAGCAGTTATGTTTGGAAATACTAGTTGTCTGCAAGTAAAATTGTGCATTACCATTCAGGGGAAAGGGAAAAAATTCTCCCCAAAGATTCTGCAGGCGTCTGGTGTCTGGCTGACCATAGACCTCTCCAGACTACACAGCCATCCGCGGAGGCATCACCAGTGACTCAGCTACCATTTCCCCACTATTTAGTGAATATTCTCTATTAAAAGGTGGTAAGAAACAGAAGAAAGAAGTAACCTGTTTCAGTTGTGTCACAGCAAAGAGCCCGGAGAGCATCAATTAAGGTCAAGAGAAAGATTTAGGAGGACTAAGAGCACAAGAGCAGTCAGCAGCAAAATATTGCCAATTAACATAAAAAGTGCACAAGATGTTCATTCTATTTAAGCTAGTTAAATATTGAGATTAAATGTTATGAACTATTAAATAAAATTAAAGCCAAAATTAACTGCCATGCATGCTACGCTTCGCCTTATAATGGCTTATTAGCAGCGCTTGCCAAGGAGCACCACCCCACACACACCACCGATGCTGCTCCCTGATGGGGTCTGTCTGCTGTTAGTCCCCAGGCATCGGGCTGCCGGCAAAGCCAGGGGGCCAAGTGCTCAGCCCTTATGGTTCAGGAGCACAGTCTCGTCCATCTGTGCTAGAAACAGCTGGCAACGCATAATAACCAACAACCATCACCCGAACATTTCAAGCAACAGCACTCTTTTCAGAGCAGCTTTAAAGTCGTCATCCCCCCCCCCCCAACTTCTACATGTTTGCTAATTAGTCACTCCTAAAAATACATCGTTTGCCCTGGAGACCAAGAGGATTAAGTCACAGATTTTTTTTAAAGATGATGTGATATTTTTATAGGAAGAAAATTTGGTAAAAATATAAAAATGAACAAACTCTCCAAAAAGGTTCTCTGATTTTAAGTCAAGACTGTTCTGCATCCCCAGCTGTTTATATGCACTGACTGAAGGCTTAATTGACAAGGGATAATTGCTTATTCTTCCTAATATATGGTGAATTACTTTTTTCTAACTCAGCACATCATGCTGATGAGAAGCCTGGCAAAACATTTGTGACAGAATCAGTTTGGAGAGCAGGAGCCACACATGCTTTTCAACAGGAGCAGGTCGCTTGTCTGTGCTGACCATGTCTGTTCACCCCAGGCACTGGAGAGCCATGCCGAGTCTCGAAGAAAGCCTGTGACACCACAAAATAGCTCAGTTGAGAGATACAGAGGTACCAGCAAATCATCCCTGGTGCAAAATCTGCAATCAAGGGGAGCAGGAACATGTTCTGAGTGTACAAAAGGACCAGAGTTCAAAACTGTGAGATGGTTTAAATATTAAGGGTATTCACTAGTCAGGTGAATGTAAGATCTACTTAAGACTATGAGCATTTAATAATGCTGATAAAAATTAGCAAAGGCTAATAATCGCCTTGTGGAAAATACAGCACAAGGAATGAGTGGGAGGAGGATTTAAATCCCTGTAATAGTTGAAAGATCTTTGTCCTTAAAATGCTTCACAGCTCTTTAAACTGGGAAAAGGTTTTTCAGAAAGGATTTTATTGATTTGAGAAGTGCATTTGAAAAATCTTTCCAGAAGTCCTGGAGATTAAGTTGGAAGAGGTTATTATTGGGTGCCCTCAAGTCCAAATGATTCAGCCCAAGAGCAGCAAAATGCCTTCACCATTCAGCATTACCTGCAGGGTGATACAAGTCAGTGTTGACAGAGAGGTCCTGTACAAGACAAGATGACGAAATTCTTCCTTGATCAAATACTAATTTCAGTGCTCAAGCAAATGCTTCAGGCAAGTAAGGCAGACCATAGCAGTACTTTACTGATGTTCTCACAACTCACCCCAGCCCTATTGACTTCAAAGGCTTTGGATGACGTTGTCACTCTCCAGGAGTATCTCCAGCTCTATCTCATCAGATGAGAAGCTTCTTTGAAATCCAAGGCAAGGATATTCCAAGGCTTTTCATTTTCTGCATATTCATCCTGTTTCAGTGGAAAGATATTTAACCTAATCCTTTTTAACTCTGGCTACAGAGAATAATTGGCCAAGACTGGCAGATAAGCAGTTAAAAGTCTCCAGTTCCTTTTTCAATTAAGTCTTTTTTGAAAATAACTTATATCAGGTTATATATTTATTATATATATATATTTAATGAACTTAAAATAATTAACATTTATTCAGTAAGTTTCACTGGAATTAATTTGTTTTATATCCAAACAACACTTCTGATAGGTTGAAACAGCATCTCATAAAATTCAAGTCTGCTGTTGGGAGATGTAATCTAGTATTTCCTTCAGATTAACACCAACACCAGCGAAGACATTTCTTGAGCAACTTTACTGTTTCAAAGAGCTCTTAAAAGATGGAAAATAAGTTACATATGCAGAGCTCCAGGGTCCATCTTCCATTGTGGGGCATCCAATGAGGTCCCCTTGCTGGCTCTCCCATCCCCACATGCAACAGAGATGGCTGCTGAGTATGTGTGGTTCCAGGTTCACCTCCCTGTTTCACAATGGGACAAGGCCCACTGCATGGCCACAAACTGACCATGTCAAGGTCTTTTTGCTAAATCTGCCTGCAGAGTGTTCATCCCACACAGTCACCACGTGGCTTGCACGTCACAGCTGGATGGTTCTTGGCCTACAGCCTGTGCCCTGATTTATACAGGCACTTGAAAGCATCCTGATGCTCAACTCTTAAGAAACATAACTTACAGAGACCTCTCTGGGAGGCAGTAGCAGCATATAGCAAAGGGCAATGGCAGTCTCAGCTAATGTGAAGCTTTGTCCTGGCATAACTTCCCTAAATCAAAGCTGGACAAGGAGGAATCAAGCTTATACATCATCAACTAGACCAGATCTTAAGATGGAGCAATAACGTCCTAGCAAGTGCCAATGAAGGAAGAGAAGCACTAATGATATTCAGATTAATAGTCACTTAGGCAAGGGGAAAGGACAGATAAGCCAAAAGGAGGGATGAGCCTGTAACAGCAGGAGAAATTATCCCAAGCAGCAGCAGAAGCTTTAGGAAGCCCTCTAAACCCCCATGTCCTCAGGCTCCTTACCCATACTTAAAGAGTGCGATTGCCTGGGTGGAGAGGTGGAATATACCTGCTTCATCACACCCTGAGGACAGACCCTTATTCAGTGCCAATGACTTGACACACACTGCTAAAGACTTTGCAATACGACATGGGAATACAACACATGTAAAACAGCAGAAACTTGTAATGGTGGTGTTTAAGTCAGGGAGACAAGAAGGGAATGGTGGAAAGCTGCGAGGCCAGATTGTGTCTTCAAGGCATTTTAGGGCTCCAGCTGCAATGCCCAATTAACACAAACAGCCAGTGCCAAGAGCACTCCCAAAGCACTAGGTGCAGATTAGTCGGCAAAAAATACAGACATCATCTCACTGTCTCCATGTGCTGTGTTTTTCACAGGCTCTGCTGCATCTCACCGAGTAGAGTTGTTTTCTTAACCTACTGCTGTAGGCTATGGGTTTAGAAGCAATACAACAGAAAAGACAAAAATTGAGGATAACACAAAGAAAATAAACCTGCACTTGCTCTCAAGGAAACTGCTGGCTCATTCATCAGCCAAGAATTAAATGGCTATGGCTGTTCAGCTTGGGTTTTGCTGCACTGCCCCATGAAATGAGGCACTTGTAGCCTGGATTCACTTGCTTTGCGTGTTGGGGGTGGGTTATTGATATATAGCTGATAGAAAGCAAATACTGAGATCCATTGAGCACTCCTGCCAATGGAGGCTCTGCAAGAGGTTGTCATTCACAAGAGAAGGGTACAGATGCAAGACACAGTGCCACTCCAGCTAGTGCAGGTAAAATGACCAGCAAGGACACAGCCCAGGTCCCCTGTACCCATGTGCTGGCCTCCATCTGCATCAAGTCCATAGCACAAGGTGTACGTCCCCAAATCCAACCTCAAGGTGGGACCTCAGTGCCCACCACAGCCCATCATTATTGCTGTCAGGTAAGGGAGCTCAGACCTCAACAACGCTGATGGTGTTGCTGCTCCCAGGGTTATCTCAGCTTCAACTCACTTATCCTTGAAGGTACAAATAAGAGCCACAAGGTGAGGCACCTTCATGTTGAGAGCACAGCAGCTCATCAAGGTGAGGTGCCTCTGCAGCCAGCTGCTGTATGAAAATGACTTTATCAGTCCTTGACCCTAGCAGTCTACGTTCAGCCAATCCTGCCATCTGGCAGAGAAAACAAGAGGGGAACAGGAGACATCAGGGAAAATAGGAAGTCAAAGATGCTTCCTCCGCACTTCAGAATATGAGAATTATTGAGGTACAGACCATAACCCTGAGAGCTCTCGAATCGATACTCAAGAAAATGAGTTACGATGCATGCTTAAGCTAAAGAAATTACCCATGGCTGTTGAACAAGCTCTTGTAACTCGGAAGATGAGACACTGTTAAAGCCCTGCTGCATTGCTGAGCAGCTTTCCAACTCCCCCATTGCAACACCTCTTCATGCTGCAGTTAATGGGTCAAAAGGATGGAGGCTCACACCTGTGAGCTAGTTGAGGAACTTGACATCAACCTGTGAGACGGGAACACATGGGATGGATGTCTGGGGGACAGCTATGCTGATTGTCCTAATTTTTCTCATTTTGTACTGATCATCATTACTGATGCAAGCTGATTTCTGCAGTGATCTGCGTGACAGTAGCCAGCAGCTGAGGAACAATGGGGTTGGACTGAGTTGTCCACACTGGCCAGGATGACTACCTGCTGCAAGAGGATCAGGTGAGCTATTAGGTGATAGGGAGCAGGAAGGGTTAAAAAGGCCACTCCAAGGCAGAGAGGTTTGACAATAGGGTACCTCTGATTAGGACCACAGGCTGGGGATGAGAGAGGGACAAGCCAGTCTGAGACCCAGCACAGCAGACAGCTCAAGTCAAAGTGTTCTGGTTTACAGGGGCTGCTGTAAACCAGGTCCCTGACTTGGGTCTGACCCAAGGTCCCTGGGAACATGCAGAACAGAGTCATAGAATTGTCTAGGTTGGAAGGGACCTTTAAGATCATCTAGTCCAACCATCAACTTAACTCTGACAAAAACAAAAAAACACCTCACTAAACCATGTCACTAAAGGCTCAAAGCTGAGAAAATGAGTAAGGAAAGTGTGCTAGAGATGCAGAGCATGTAATTACAGAGACACCTAGCTGACTTAAAGACAGATGTAATTGAACTTAAGTTCATTAAGGGTCTAACACAAGACAGCCAATGTCCTCAAGTGTCAGCACTAAATAGAGAGTAGGAAATTAGCTCCTCAGGTTCAATACCAGTTTGTTTTGCATATCAGGATCCCAACAGAGTGGCCTGGGCACAACTGGAAATGGCAAGTGAGCAAGAAGGAGCTTTTCTTGCAAACTCATCTGAAAGGACAACAGGAGAGCAGGGAAAACCAGGAGATCAGCCAAGGCACTCACAGTGGGGACTTGCGGTCACAAACCTCAGTCTTAGCTTTGCAGCAGCCAGGAGATTCCTCTCTCCATGCAGCAGCTCTGTACAGTGCTGCACCCCGCCTGGAAGGAGTCTTCCTCCCATCTCCTACAAACATTGTCCACAAGCTCACCAGCATGCCTTAGCTGGGCCAGCAAGGTCTCTGCTCTCCTACACAAGAGCTGAGGAGTCATTTCTTTAGATACACCACTGATTTCCACCTTGGAAAGATTAACTCATTTAAACCAGTGGTGATTTTCCTTTGCTCTCCTGGGTTAAGTTTCTCCACTTTTCCAGAATCTTCAAGCAACACTGGGATTAATAGAAGAGGGAAAGAAGGGAAGGAGATATTAAGGTTTGATGGCAATTTATATAGCTGGAAACTTGGGAAGAAGGTAAAGAACACAAGTATCCAGAACACAAGTAATTTTCACACTACACAACTGGTGGAAAAACAAAACCAAAATAATAGCCTACATGAATTGCAGCAGCACGCTTTGCGTGAACATGCATTCAGTTTGTGCTGTCATCTTGCATGTGTGACTCCCTACACAGGGAGGCTTTCCAATTCCAACCACCACCACCTAAAGAGAAGTATCATTGCAAGAAGGTGGAGAAAAAGCCACTTTCCTAGATTATATCAGAGCTGTTGACAAAGACTAATTGAGAACCTGAGCCTCCCTCCTGCAGGAGATGCTGAAGGAACAGCAAGCTGTGTCCAGCAGCAAGGCCACTGAGGGCACCAGCTGCTTTGAAGAGCTGGACATGAAGCCATGGGTGGCCATTTCTCTCAATGGCAGTTTGTGTCCCAGATGCTGGTGGGAGCCACCCTCAGTGGCAGAGGTGCTGCCTCACAGCAGCACAGGGATGTGCACAGCGCTTCAGAAGAGAACAAGCTGCCTCAGACAAACAAGAGAACTTGAATTCCTGCCCAGCAAATCATCCCCTTGAAAGGGAACTTTCAGATCAGCGTTTATTAATTCTGGAGTGTGATTTTGTTTCCAAGAAACTTTTTCGGCTGCAACAATAAAAAAAATTTGCTGGTTTGGCAAAGTTTCTGATTGAGGAGAATTCAAGTGACAGCATGAGTGTTTTGCTGATAACAAAATCATGTACTTTGTTTTATAGCCCCTGCTATTTGCTGCAGAATATTTATGGGATATGCAAAAAAATTCTATACGCTTAGCACAGCTCAAACTTCTTTCCCCTGGACAGGTCTTTTCCCAATCAGAAGGTTTGTCTGGGCAAAGTACAGATGTTACTTCCCAGAGGTCCAACAAACTGACACATCTGCCACACACACGTGGCCAGTTCACCCCTTCTGCAGGGGACCAGGTCTGCCAAGAGACATCAGATGGAGCAGGTAGGAGCTGCACGAGACATGTATTCATCCATGTCATGGAAGGACATGGACCTGTTGGAACGGGTCCAGCAGAGGGCCACAAAGGTGATCAGAGGGATGGAGCACCTCCCCTACGAAGACAGACTGAGAGAGCTGGGGTTGCAGCCTGGAGAAGAGAAGGCTCCGGGGAGACCTCATAGCAGCCTACCGATATCTGAAGGGAGCCTACAGGAGAGCCAGAGAGGGACTCTTTGTCAGGAAGTATAGTGACAGGACAAGGGGTAACAGTTTTAAATTGGAAGAGGGGAGATTTAGATTAGATATTAGGAGGAAATTCTTTACTGTGAGGGTAGTGAAGCACTGGAACAGGTTGCCCAGGGAAGTTGTGGATGCCCCATCCCTGGAAGTGTTTAAGGCCAGGCTGGATGGGGCTTTGAGCAACCTGCTCTAGCAGGAGGTGTCCCTGCCCATGGCAGGGGGGTTGGAACTTGATGATCTTTAAGGTCCCTTCCAACTCTAACCATTCTATGATTCTATGTCCATAAAATCCTCTTAGCTGGGGTGCAATAGCCCCTGCAGGTGAAATCGAGGAGGTAGAGGAACCTGTGTCACCTTGCAAAGGGACCTCAGCTCATAGGGCTGTCACTGCTTCAAAGTCCCCAGGCTCCCCCCAGCTGGTCACAGAGCCTGTGCCCAGCTGCAGCATTACTTTACCCAGCATACAGCAAAGACTTCAAAGAAATCTCACCTGGGAGACCAATCTGAAATTTAGTTTAGCCAGAGGAACAGGCAGTTGTCCCACTCCTATGCGCAAGGCACATAAAAGCCCACTTAACAGATCTGTTTCCCTCCAATATTTTAATTTAAATCCAATCAACATTAGTCCAAATAGATGCTCTCATATAAGCTGTTTCTAGGCAGCCTAGATTATGAGCATTGTCTTATCTGACTTTAAAGGTTTTTTGTTTTTTTTTTTTTTTTTTTTAAACACCTCTCACCATTAAGACTGGAAGCATAAGGCAATTTCCAGCTCTGGCTCTTTCCTCACTCGGTTTGTCTAATAGATCTTTGGGCAACGCTGCAGATTAGTGGATTGTTGCTAGATCTCACATCGCCACCTCTGAAAAAAGTGTGTGTTGACAGACACCGATGACTGTAGGTCAGAGCAAACAGCTGGCAAATGGCTACTAGCGTTTCTGTAGAGGAAGCAAGACTATCAAGCCTGGAGTATTTATCAGACTGCGGGAGAGCTGACTTGCCTGCTAAACAGGGTGGGCTGGGTTTTTTTCCTCCATTCAGATGAGGAGGGAGTAGGAATCTCATACGGCTGTTTGCTGGAAAGGAACAGCTTTCCAGTCTAGCAATAGCAGCCCTGCCTGAATTGCCACTATCCTGACAGCCAGGATATATTGCCGTACTACTTTTTAAAGAACGAAAATTCATGGATTTGCAGCTACAACCCCTACCATTAATCATCTAGGGCCAGAGATTTCACTTTTGTGCTCCTCCAGCACAGCCCTTTGATATGCAAAAGGTGTCTTAACCCCCAGGTGATAGGTCTGAGATAGAGGTTCAAGAGCATAAACTAGGACCACGTGTTTGCATTTAAACAGAGGACCACAATACACATAGGGGACACTGTGAAGGGCCTGGACACCATCTCTGATACCTGCCTTCCTTAAGGACATGCACATGCTGGAAATGTAAAAGTCTCCAACTCAACTAAGAATTGCAGCCTACAAGCACCAGGTCAGGATGCCCTCCTGAACTGTTCAGGTCCATGTTTGCCAGGTAAAAGCATCCCAGGTGCATGCAGACAGGGCACTGCTCAAGAGTTGTGATATGTCTACCATCATTACTGAACACAGCTGGTTTCCTTCATTTCTCAGTTAAGCTCATCAATCCATAGAGGGGCTATTACTGTTATTGATGTGCCTCAGACCCCAGGGGTCCTCAGACTTCCAACCCCAAGCACTTTAAACTCATGAATTAAGCCCTAAGATTCATTATTAAAAGAGCTCCAACCATTGCATTATTTTCATCTGCCATCTGTTTAAATGCTTTAGGCTATACTTAGCTCAAGGTTTCTCTCTGCAAGAGCTAGAAATGTACTTGCTCTTAATGAAAAAAAAAGTCCAATTGTCCTGGAGTTATGTAATGATTTGAATTGAAATTTTCATTATTGCAATACTTGCGGTAAAAGAAAAATGCTGCAGCTCTCCCAGCTTGCCCTTACGAACATCTTGCTCAAGGTGGGGAAGGGTGAAAATCCAGCCTCTGGCCAGACCTCATCTCACATGATTTGTTCCACACACCTGTGGAAGACAGGGGTGAGACCATGCCACTGTTCACATCAAGACAGTGATATTCTTAGGATTAGGTTTTCTATCTTGGATCTTCACCTGTACGCCTCATCTTTGATTTTAAATCATTAGATCAAGAGGTATAAGGTTTACCTTAATTTTTTCACTCAGATTCATTTTCAAGCTGCTAAACATGAATTGGAAAGTAGACCACAGCTTGAATTTCCTAATCTGCTCTGATGGATTCTATTCTCCTCACAGAAAACAGCCTTCATTCACCTGCTTTCATCAAGAGCAACATTAATGGTAACAAATGTGGGGAACAGAAGAGAATATTTGCCCTCAAAATAAGGCTTTTTACATTTTGCATTTTCCTCTTTACTGAACTCCCACTTCCCCCAAGTCCTAAAGAGGAACAAAGCTCAACTACAGCTGATTAAAAGATGTTCCCTTCAGCAGTTACAGTATCTGAGGTCCATAGACTCTAGCCAGAAATAGCCCATTTAGATTTTAATTACTTCTTCCAATTCACGTAGTAGAAAGTTTGTGGTTACAAATGAAGACCCAGTGCTCCTTAAATCAGTGAAAAAATGGCACCGAGATCAGACTTGGCCTTGCAAAGGAAAAAAAGAAATCTTCTTTAAGAATAGCCTTAATTCCTATATTCAGTAGGAATTCAAGAAAAATCCAGTATGTTTTTCAAGCTAGGCAGTGCTTCAGTTTATTTTCTGCTTTATAAAATAATCCTATTGGAAACATCTCTGTGCATACATTCAGTAACTCTATTTCAACAGAAAAGGAAGCCCTACCCAATACTGTACATAGCTTTAACAAATATTGAAAGGATTGCTCTACAAATACCGCAGCCCTGTGCGGCTCTGGAATCAAGAACAGCAGCTGGAAGGTAGATGCATCATCCCCATACATAAGGCACCCCACTCTCCTTCCACAATACCCTCGCTATGCAATAATCCCCTCTATACGGGTATCAGCTCCGTCAATAGTAATATAAAGCAGATTTATAGTAAGACATCCACAAAAGAAAATAGTGAGGAACTAACATTCACATTGCTGGTAAGGTACTTGCCCCATTAAGGAGTGAGGCTGTTCACTGAAGTCAGTGGAAAGGGTCTTCATTTGTAAATGAGAGCCCACAAAAACAGCTATGCCTTGTTCTGTGCTCTGAGCGGCTCCAGCTCACATGATCTGACTTTGGAAGTTGTGAGCGGACTCGGACATCTGTGAGTCTTCACATCATCGATAAGGACCAGGCATTTTGCACAGCCCCCACCGCACTTTTGGGTGGCAAGATGCACAAAAATCAAAAGCAAGGAGTTCAGACCCTAAATAAACCCTGAGTTAAAACAATTTGTAGATTCAACACATGCCTGTCCTGGCCGAATCAATTAGTATTTCCTGCTGCTGACACCACAGTCCCATTTCTGGAGAGCACTGAGTGCTCTAAAGCAGCTGTATCACTCACTCACAAGGGCACTAACAATTCTTTTAATAAGTAATTTTTTAACCACCTACCACATTCAGCCATTCATGTCTTCGGTGCTCATCTGCTGCTTTACTGAGACCCTTTGTTAAGGCACAATGTGATTGACTGGAAGCTCTCTAGGGTGAGCCAATTTTCACAGAATATGGCTTTAACAAATTCTATGTAGCCAACTGGAAAATTAAGAACTTTCTCTTTCTCTGGTATTTATTAAGGTTGAAGTGGTCTTTATAAGTGTCTTCTCAACATGCCAGTGCTATCTAATCAATTGAAGTTAAATTAAGGGTTTGATCAGATTTTCTGTCACAGGAATTGTCCTGATGATTAGAGACGATGCTCTGTGCATTACTTCATCCAGTGCAAGGAAAAAAAACCCACAACTTTCTATGAATGATCAGTTTTGGTGCTTGAGGCAACCTGACCCATTAAGCATCATTCAGTCCTTCTGTTGACTAACAGTGACTGTACAACAAATTTGCTTTTCATTTGACTTTGCAGAACTGCCATATATTAGCTTGAAGTGCAGAAGGGCAGACTGGACCATGCAAACACAATCAGCTCCACACAGCTCCCTAAGGTCATGACAAAGCCTCCTCTAAAGCCTTCCTGACGAGACAGAAAGATCTTCCGATTTTTCATCTCAAAAAGACAACAGCACAATCTTCAAACAGTCAAGGGTAGTCAACAGCAGTAAAACCCAGACCTACCTTCACACATTCAAATTCCCATGTGAGGTAACCAGCCGTGTCCTAAACCAGGTAGGGAAAAAGCTGAGAAGCCCACACCAGCCTTCCCTCTGGACGCTCGCAGTGTCTGTAGAAATACCCCCACATCACCATGGATGCATCATCCCAGCTTCTACAGAGTAATCCTTCAATCTCTACACCATTCAGGGCAGCCAGACACGAACCTTAGCACAGCTGCTTTGAGTTACTATCGAGGCATCAGAATTGCTGGACAATATTGACAAATTTGGCCCGATGTCCTTCTCCCTCTCAGTTGCAAGAGATGCTTCTCAGACACACAGTACTAATGGCTGCAAGTCTCCCACAGACCTGCAGAGATCCTGAAACAACCAGGTATTGAGTTCAGGGAAATTACTGAAACGGGGACAGGAAAAAGTAGAATCCACAGGAAAAAAAGCTTCTATTTGAGTGTAACAGATAGCCTCCAGGAAGATGACAACCTTTGTGTATTTGTTGATAGAACAAGCCAATGATATGACTGGGCCACAGGAGAGGCTAATGAGTTTCTGCAATTATTACAGAAGGTCTGCTCAGGAGAAGCTGGAGATTAGTGTCATTGCTCAGGCAGCGGTAGGGGATCTGAAAAACAGGACAAGCCCAGGCATCCCAATTCAAGAAAGATCTAATTCAGACTGGAACAGGTACAAAGAACTGTAGATGTTTAGTTAATCTCACAAAAGGAGATTATAAAAATAGCTCATTTTGGTTTGCAAATGAAAGACCAGGGGTACAATTACAGTCTTTGAATAGATCAGGGAGATTACTAGCATCAGACCCTGCCTATTTTTACACTGAGAGCTGGAACAATCCCTGTCTCCAACAACAACATGCAAGACAAAAAGCAGTTTTGGCACAAGAAGAATTTTGCCTACAATTTCCAGTACAAACTCACTTGTTAGTTAAATGTCTAAACATTAGATGAGAGCAAGTCTGGAAAAGCTTTCCCATAGGACAAGAGGGAGTAATAGACATCCCTCATTAAAAGGGAACTTACCACGTAGAGAGAGTGACACTGTGGCACAGCCAGTAGCTGCCTGGTCTGGACTTCATTTGCTCTTGCTTCAAAAATGTTTACATCAGCATCATTTTATTTTTTCATTGATGACCATCTTTCCCCTGGGAGGCTGGCTGAGCACATCCCAGCAACACCTGCTTGCAAGTTCCTGGAACAGGACAGGGATCCTCCCTTGAGACAAGACACTCAGTTAAACTTTCAGCTGCTTTCCTTTTTCCCTGACCCCACACAGCAATTTGTGTGGATACCAAAAGCGCCAATAGCATCTGCAAAGCTGTTCATATTTTTCAGTCTCCTCATCACTGAATATTTCCATGAAGCAAGTTCAAGTTTTTTCAGAAGAGGAAAGTGGAGAAAACAAGTTTAACATATTGAAAAATTAAAAATTTAGGGGCAGGATAAAACTAATTGAATCTTACGTTAAATTATACAACTACAGGAATGCCAGTTCAATTTTATCATTCATATTTAGCCTAATAAAACCCTCAGGCCTTTAATTTATCTCCACTCCAGTGCCATCCTGCATCACAAGAGGGTTTTGCTGCAGAGCAGAGGTCAGGCTCGCTGCAGAGCACCACAAGCTGTAAACGCAGCCGGCTGGTTTCAGCAGCTTCCCCTGTGGGACTGACATCAGGCTGCTCTTTTCTAAGGATAAACCAGAGAGAAGCACAGCACCTGAGAGCTCATTTGCTTCCATGCTCCGTACAACTGCTTTGCTGTTGGAAGTGGGCACAAAACCACACAAAGCAAGGACGGGGGAAGCCCCAGCTGGGTTTGTCCATTCAGCACAGTATCCCCAACTCACAGCAACAACTCGGGGATCGTGCAATCACTGCTCTTCAACAGGACAGGAGGAACACCTTTCCTTCTTCCAACACCATAGTCCATCCCCTCACTCCTCTCCATTCCAGCTGCAGTGACACCTCCCTTCAGCTCCCTCATCACCATCCTGCTTTTCCTCCTCAGCACACCCCAGGCTCTGGGCACACAGCCCACAGCCCTCACCCACAGGGCAGGTCCACCACCCTGGCCAGCTGAAACAAGCTCATGGCCATAATTCAGCAGGTCCATCAACTCCACTTGCCCTCAAAGGGATCTCAACAGCATTAACTGTGTTGCTATTTTACAGGATCTTCACTTTTTAAAATGCTCTGAATACAGCATAGCTCAGCGAATCACACCCCTTCAACCAGATCTCCCATCTAGATTTTTTGGGGAGCAGAAGGTGACACCACAGCACAGAGGAGAGCAGGCAGCACAATACAGGAAAAGAAAGTTTTTGCCCATAAGATGCTCCAGCTACTATTATCCTCAAAGGATATAAAACCTTATAAGGCCCTGGAGACACAGATACCTTTGATGTCCCGTGCACCAGAGCAGATGATAGTAGGTAATGCAGAGGGGGAGAGGAGCCCTCGGACCACACTGAACCTGGCTGGCACACAATGACATTACCATGACATCACTCTTACTGCCTTGTTTAAATCCAAGTCACTAGGAATCTCATATTTTCTGAGGCAGTAGCAAGCACAGCATAAAGGCAAGTCAAGCTTTGAGATAGTCAGGACTAACACACTAATTTCAGCCTTTTGGTAACCTGCATTTAGAGGACCTCCTGTAACTACTCAAGCACTGCAAGGTGTTTAAGCCAGGGAGGCTGGCATCCTCAGCCCATTCCCAAATTGTCTGTAAAAGGGCAGGACTGTGTACCAAGCAGTTGCCAGCAGCACATCAGACCCCAGGAGACAGAACAGCTAGAGCTGCAGCTTGCATAACCTGCAAGACCTGCTGTACGTTAGTCCCCAGACCCACAGGGACATGTGACAGATATTTTCTGTATTTTCCAACTAGATATTTATTGCAGCTACTGAGCTCTGCATGCCAGCTAATCCCCATTAGCCCCATGCCCTTGTACTCCTTTGAAGCCCTGCTTTGAGTTGATGGGAATTCAACCTATTCTGGAAGATCCATGTGACTCCACCTGCCTGAGATCTGGGTGGATTTTGATTTCACACAAGTTCCTCAGTGAAACCCTTCTGTTCCATATCTATTACCCAGCAGGATTCAAAGGACCTTGCACTTGGAACGCTGGTCCCTGCCAGTCACTCCCCCCAGTCAAACCTCAAGCTCAGCCTGTGCACCATCAATACCCCCAAACTGGGCAGAGTATGATTTCCACAATGCATTTTAAGAAAATTTTGATTATAAAAAGAGAATCAACAGGAAAATTAACAGCCAACTACACTGTGGCAAAGCTGACATGTTGCACAGTTTTGAGGAATTATTTAATTTCCCCTATTCATACAAGCTATGCATTTGCAAGGAGCTCACTGCCTCACCAGCCTCCTGCCAGACAATCATTTTAGCCGGAAGATGAGAAACTGTAAGAGTTCAAGGTTGCCACAATGGCAATCAGGCTTTAGGTCTGGAAATACTATAGAGAAGTAAGCAAAATATCTCTCAGCTTCAGGACATTCGAGATTCAATTTCATCTAATAAAGCCGGCCACGTGCCATTTTCTGCAGCACCCAGGAGCATCGCTGGAGGCAGTGACCATCCCTAGGATGGGTCACTATAAGCTCTGTGGTGGCCCCAGCGGCACAGGAACATGGGGCTTTAGCAACCACTGGATGGAGGGACCCACCAGGTACCCTGGAGAGATAGGTGCTGTCTTTGCTGCAGAGATGCCCTTTAGGTAGTTCTCACCTTAGAAGTTTTAACCTATCCCAGGATGAAAAGGGATTATCCTGCTGCCTCCACAGGGACATCTCGGACAGCAACCTGTAGAGCTGCACTAAGTAGGTACATATGGTCAGGGACCACCTTCAAAACATAGCAGTTTTAATTATTTTTGTTCCTGTGCCAGACATATGGTATTTTACCTTCCGTTTAAATGCCATCAGCTTCTATTTCCATCCTGTTCCTATCCAAAACTTGTTCTCTTCCTCCCGCCGCTTTAATATTTTAAGCTGCAACGGACCTAGATTTTTTCAAAGAAAAAGTTAGAGTCCAAACAAATATGTCCGTGTCTTAAGATGAATGATTATACAGCCAAAGCAGTGATGTTTTCAAGATTAATCTTAACCTAAATATTTCATTTCTTCATTTTGAATTATGAACCTCTTTTTACATAAATACTGATAGAGTTTATAGATCATTCCTGAAAGCAAAGTTTGATTAAAAAACTAGAAAACCACTTGGGAAAGAAGACTTCAGTCTTATCGAAAACACAGTTTTTGCTATCTACCGAAGAACTTGGGGGAAGATGACAGATAGGTCACTTATTTTTGATAGCGTTTTTATTTTGACTAAGAGGGCTATCATAAGTCTTATACTACTTTTGCCGTTGTTGGATAAATATAATGAAACATTTGAGAATAAAACCATTAGGCACTGTCAAGGACTATCTGGGACTCACCATTCTCTAAGGATTCAGCACTGTGTGCACCTTCTGTATTGTGGAATTCATTGAGAGCTGTCAATACACATTTCCTTCAGAAAATTAGAAAACATAAGAAACCCTGTGGCAGACATGACACAAGACTGATGAGCTGCAATCAGTATAAATTAGCACCTGCAAAGGATAAATCCAATACATGAGGAAAGAGAAAATATCTATTATGACTATCAGGAAAAAATCCAGGTGCAACACGAACTTGAGGAAGTCACAAGATTGTTATTTACAGCAAGACCTGTTCAGCAACTGGAGCTTTACAAAAAGCCAAGACTCTGCTAATACCTACTTAGACATCATGAAGAGGGGGTACACCACCACAGCTAAGCAAAGCCAGCTCCCTCTGCACTTAGATGGCTTTAATCTGCATTTACAGACACTCTTCCTGGCAGAATCACACATCCACAAAGGATGGATCTATCCAAGTCCCGAGGAGCAGCAACACCTACACCAACTGCTAGGGGACAGCGAGACTGGAAGGGTGGAAGACAGGCAGGAAGCTCCATAGCACAGCACTCAGTGCCTTCCGTAAAACAAGTAACAAGGTGCCCCCACCCGAGCTGCAGCACGCACTGCAGTGGTCTCCTCTGGGGCCAGCAGCTCTGCCAGAGCTGGCAAGGTGGCTCCCCTGTTGGTGAAAGCTTTTTGAAAGCCTCCACCACATGCTGCTTTGGTATATCTGGTCCCCAGGTCCAGACCATGCTGCTTGTGCCAAAGCCAGATGCTCAATACCCAGCCGGGCGCCAGCTGGAAAAGAAAAAGCATTAGATCTTCCAGAGGAACCTCTCTGAGGAGGTTTCTGCATGTTGTGCAGGTCCAACAAGGTCTATTTTTCTCCCATGGGTTGCTGTGTGGCCAGGACAAAGACCCAGACTTGGACTGGAAATGCTCTACTGAACCATGCAGATGAGAAAAGGAGACTGGTATTAAGGGCAAGTGTAGCCCAGTGTCACCAGGCATCCCAGCAGGTGACATAAGCCATCTAAGTTATGAATTTCATTTAGATCTCCAAGTTCTTACTACATCTGCACAATCCAGGTAGCAATCTCATCCAACAGCTCTTCTTAACTAGGAGATGAGTACATTAATTACCATCAGGCTTGAGGATCTCTCCTTTCCCTACTACCCTACTTTCTCAGGCGCTTTGATAAATACTGAGTTTCCTCTTGCAGGGGGAGGGAGCGTATCTACAAAGCATTAATAGTCTAAAGCCACTTTCAAAATAGCTTGTACCAGCTGATAAGTTTATCCTACATCTCGGCTCTTTAAAAACAGCAGCTCCAGACATATTTTTCCCCCGACCAATTTATCAAGATTTATATCAGGTTTGGGCTCTCTATTCCAGCTTGACTTGCCCAATTTTTCAGCATTCTGTAATCAAACCCTGGGAGAGCCATGACTCCCGCACATGACATCTTCTGCTTTTGAGACGCTCCTGTGTTAGGAAATGAAGAGGTAACTGTGTCAGGCAATAAGCAGGAGGCAAATATTTCATGAATACAAAAGAAATAATTAAAACTCAGCAATTTATTTGGGAACATGTATGTGCTTTTGTTGGGAGGAGAATGTCATCCCCGGCTTTTTTAATCTCGGGATGCGCTGATGTATTGTGGCACTTTGTGCTTTTCGGTGCCGTGCATTTCCATCCGTTTCGTTCCCTCAAGTGGGGCAGGCTTTCCAATGGATTGTCACCATTTAGTAATTACAAATATAAATGTCACCGCTGTCAAATAATATAACACACCTCACACATCAGGACACAAGCTGTTTAAAATCAAACTATTATAGTAAAGCTGCCGCTGTGTGAATACGCCTTGATTAAATTCATAGACATTAATCATTTTTAATAAAAACTGAATTTTGTCAAGGCAGGAATGAACTTTCCAGAAGATATAGGAGTGAAATGATGTTTCCAGAAGGCACTGTTCCTCCAGTCATTGCTTCAGCACTGGAGAATAGTTCAAGTAGATAACATATAGCTGCAAAAAGCATTTCATAAGAGTGACTTCCTTACAGCAGTTCAAGACTGCAAGAGCCCTGAAAGCTGCAACGCTCAACATATGGCAACTGCTCACCTGAGCACAAGCAGAGCCATCGCAATCAGCGCTGTCTGCATAAGCACAGCCCAGGCGAGCAGAGGCCGCGGTCCGCAGTAATTGGGTTTGCCACGCTGTCAATCCCACCCCCAGGAAGAGGTTTCCCCACCAGCCTGCTCAATGCCAAGACAGTTTCTATTTTCCACACTGCCAGTCTCAAATCCTATCAGATTTCAGGCTGTAGAAGATAGATTATCTCAGCAGCATTATGACGGATGTACTGCTGAGGATGTCCAGTTACTCAAAGAGAAAAGGGTAAGTTTTTTCCCCCATGCCTTTATGTCAGTGTCAGACCCATCTGCCATCCACTGCTGTGTTCAGTTTTGTCACGCCTGGGAACTGCGACTCTACCAAAGGGTCTGCAGCACGCATTAATTAAGCAGAAACACAGTTTGATGGAAGGATTTAGCTTCTTTATCTTTCTAGATAAGGGATTTCCTGGGAAAACAAGCTATGATTATTTCCCCTACATATATTAAAGAAGTTACTCTGCATCGGGATCAAATTGCAGTCACGGAGTGGAGCGGCCACTTGGCACGATGATAGATTGCTGTATCAGTCATACCTGTGAACCTTATTTACAGAAGCACCACAAAAAATATTTGAGCTGGCAGCTGTTCCATTTTAAGAGTAAACGTATCTAAAAATGTTTTCTGTTCTGCAGAATTTACAACTTTTTTGAAAAAAAAACCTTGTGCAAAACATGTCTCTCCTCAGAGTCCTCCAGCTCCTGCCTGCCTTTTTCAATAAGGAAAAAAAAATCTTTAAAGTATGAAGTATTTGCAAAAATACAGACAAAGATGTTGATGTCATTGTTCAGTCTACAACTCTGAGACCAAGAGCAGATGAAAGAGGAGAGAAATCCTGTTCAGACCCAGATACTGCTCAGACCCAGCTTGCTGCACATCCAGCCAAGCCAGAGGCTGTGTTCTGGATTCACACCCCTGGAGCTGGGTTATTACACCATCATGGAGTCAGACATTAAAACACCAGTTTCCCAGGTGGGACTGAGCCTTGCCCTGTCTGGGGTGAGTGGAGACACTGGTGCCAGCCCAAGCAACAGTGCCCAGACACAGGGGACGGCATAAATGCCCTGGAGACATAGCAGCTACCCACTCCCAGAGACCAAATTTCTTACCTTTCCCCTCCACTTCAAAATCCCAGGAGAGCTCAGAGCCCCTACATGAACTGGGCATAGCCACAGGAACACCCCTGCCCCCAGCCCCATGCTGCTCCCTCCATCACCCCACTACAGCTGCACAGCCAAGCAGACTGAGGAGCTGATCTGGGCTAAAAATAGGGGCAACTCTTTGCAAACAGTCTCTTAAATTTAGCTTCAGAAGATGCAGCAAAACTTTACATGAATGAGGCTGCTCTGCTGGGAGCAAGATGTTTCCTGGCAGGGAGCACCCACCGTGGCATGCACAGCTCCTCCCAGGAGATGTGGGGTTTCTCCTGCTGCTCTCATGCCCATCAGCATCACACACGGCAGAGCCTTCGGTCCTCAGCAACACCAGGGTCTTCCCTGGGCCACCCCCTACCAGGCACAGCCAGCCACAAAGCACTGTGAGGCAGCGCCTCCAACCTGCCCCAAGGGTACCCTGTGGCTTTATCACATCTTAGTCAACAGGAAAAGCCCCTCAATTTGGGGGTTTACTATTTTTAATACATTTTCCTGATCAGCTGAAACATGCATGCAGGCATGCCACAAAAGTCCTCTCTCTGCAGCAAGCAAAGAGAAACAGACAGGCAAAACGCAAGGAAGACAGAATTTGTTATAAACGCAACAGCCAGAGTCCACAGCCCTTTCCCTTCCAGTTGACACCCCCCCACCCCAGTCAAGCACACTAACCAGCT
Organism: Numenius arquata; assembly: GCF_964106895.1. NCBI lineage: Eukaryota > Metazoa > Chordata > Aves > Charadriiformes > Scolopacidae > Numenius > Numenius arquata. Next base: position 9,164,320 of record NC_133586.1, on the reverse strand, counting down.
CTACAGCTCAGCCCTCTCTTCCTGATATAAATGCATACCAGGAGAGATGATGTACCAGGACACAGACCACATTTGCCACATACCAGAGTCAGCACCATACTTCATACCCTCAAATCTCTCCCAGGTGCTCGTTACAAACTCAGGTCAACACTTGACTGCCCCAGCACCAACCACAGCAGCTCCACTGAAAAGCTGCTTGAACTGCAAAAGCTTGCACTGGCACAGCCCCATCTCCCCAAACGTGCTTCCTGAAAGACCAGAGAACTTCACCATATTTAAGCAGGTTTGCTTTCTCACTTGGTTTGCCCAAGCACAAGCCCTCTCCTGCTCCTCAGCACACCACAACAAGAGATTGAACCCCAAAGTAAAGCAACTGTTTCAAGCACAAGTGAAAACAGAGCAGTCGCCCACCTAACCTCCATCCAAGCTCTTGAGCAGCTCCTCTTCCCACAGCTGTCCCCTTCCTTTACAAAGGCTCTTCACCTTGCAAGCCTCCTACCCAAGCTCCTCACCCACCACCATCCTTCTGAGCTGGGGATGAGCCTTTTATAAACTCACGGACCTTAATGATTTTCAGGTGGTCTGCTATCAATGCACCAAAAAAAAAGCCCACCTGAAATTTCTCCACCTGACAGCTCTTACCCGAGCCTCCTGGATGAGCCAGGAAGGAAACCTGGGACTTTCAGAACAAATCATTTGTGTTGCTTCATTGGAGAGAGAGGAAAGGCCAACCTAGAGGAAAAGGCTGACAGTGTCCAAATGGAAGTAGTTTTGGTGGTTTGTTGTTTTTTTTTTCTTTCTGGACGAAAAAACAAATTTTCTACATGGTAGAAATATGAAGATGTTAATGGTAGAGTCAGCAGCAAAGCACACATCTTCTAAAAAGAATAGCACATGTGCACAGATGTAATAAAAGCCTCTGTGTCTCACTCTGCACTTCAGCCCCAGTGTGTCCCTCAGGGACCTGCCTCTTCCACCAACGACAAACCGGTGCTGTTCCACCTGCAGACCCGGGTCAGCAGTGGAAGAACAACCTGGAGTCTACTTGGCCTCATAAATCACTGGCAAAACTGTCCTGCGCAGAGACCCCTGGTGCAGCCGGGGTGGGGGAGCAGAAAGAGCCGAGCTCAGTGTCACCAGGCCGGCCGTGGTGGCCAGCGTGGCTGGTAGCAGCTGTGACCTGTAAGAATGGGATCTTGAACCATGGTGTGCTGTCTTGCCCTTCACTTTTCAGCACCTGTTTTTAATGTGCAGGGTTAAATTTGTTTGCATTAGTTTCGGGAGAGACAACAGGTCCTTAGCAGACTCCAGCACTACGTATCTGTCAGCGCTTGCTCCTGGGGTGTGATGGGGCATCCCCTACTTTTATCCATGTGTTATAAATGAAAGCCAGGCTTTGCAATCTAAAGGAACCTTCTTGTGGACCATTGCGGAAATGATGCTCTGCACAACGTGGTTTTGTTCTGCATGTGCAGAATGTCAGCTGACTAAGATCTCACAGGTGTTATTTGCAGGACTGGAGCCCCAAAACCCCTCTGCACGTCCAGCTAGGGGCAGCCGCAGGGGCTGAGAGCAGCGTTCCCGCTACAGCATCCCCGAGGTGGCTCTGGCTGACTCCGGGGTGGATGCAAAGCCGGATCCTCCCTCCCCCAGCAATCCCAAGAGCACGGCGTCCTCCTCATCCCCATCGCCCCTGCACAAGAGCAGAAGGAGTAAGCACTAGAGGCTGCTTCTGTGGGGCGAGGAGAAATAGTCATCCTGTTGGGAGGGCTCCAGGAGGTAAAAAAAGTAGTTTTGCCCAAGCGATGGCTGTACACGGGGCTTTAGTGATAACACAGCCATAGAACTGAGCTCCGATCTCCACAAACATCGTCATTCTGATCTGAATCTGAAAATCTTTACAAAACCCTTTCATACACCTCAATTATTTTAACCACTTAGCCATCACGTTCCAGTATTGATTTGAACACGTACCGATTATTTAAGTCAATTGCCTATTAAAATTCATTTTTGGTGAAAGGTCAAACCTGCAAATTGAAACCAGATGCAGTACATTATGCCTATCAGTATTGTGACCTGCACACAAGTTCATTATTATGTTTCTGCAGAAGGCATTTCTCTTGTCAAATTTTGCTCTGTACGCCAGTGTTGCTATTACAGGCTCGATTAATTAAAGAGGGCTTTTATTATTATTAACTGAAAGTTTTAAATACTGCAGTTTCAAATAAAGACATGTAAAAAGGCATTGGGGCTCACCTACCTATAGCACGCTGCTCCTCTTGCTCAGAAAGAAATGAAAAGGAATTAAGTTTGCAGCTGGATGTGCATTTTATTCGGTTACAGAAGATCTGAGGAGCTTTGAGACACCCTGTTGAGAGTAACAGTGATAAGTGGTACCCTCCTCTGAAGCTGCCGGCAACATCCTGGTTGCACACGCAGGACTGCATCACTTGTAAAGTGCGGTGACTTCTGGGCAGCCGTTAATCCACTTGAAGCCCATCAAGAGGAAAAGGCCACGGGAATGGCCTCTCCGTGTCACCTTGAAACTTCTGTCGACTCCTGATGAAAGGCAGCAGAAGTACAGCAAACCTCAAAGTAGTCTGGAAGCAGTTGCGCTGCTCTCTCCCTTCGCAGCCAGAGCTGGGGAATCCCACCTTGCTTTGGGTTGCCCTGGGCTACCATCCCATTTTAAGGTCCCAGAAAAGTAAAGGCCAGTTGCTCCTGGGCTGCTCTGCCACTGCTTGCACGTGTCTTCCCCCAACACAGCCACTGCCCTCCACAACTTTCTTTTATGTAAAAGGATACAAGTGGCCTATGCAGTAAAGGAGGCCATTGGCACACAGGGGAAAAAATGGCATTTTCTCCCAGAGTATCACAAGTGTTTTGTTTCCTTTGAGATTGACCCTGTAATTGTCCCAAGAGAAAAATTAATTTTCTTCCAAACGAAAAATCATTTGAAAGGAAGCCAGCAGTTCTGGTGGGAAAATGCTGGCATTCCCCTTGGGAAAACTGGAAACAAGCCAAAATGGAAATTTTCATTTTAAAATGCCAACTTGAAACAGGTTATTTGCATTTCTGCCCTCCAATAGCAGGCGTAGCTTTCCTATTGAGATGTTTTTAAAAAGGTTGTGTTTTGGTGGTAGGAGGGGGTGTTTGATAATTCTGATAGGAAAATCTGTTCTCTGACTAAATCTGAACATCTGAAAGTGTTTTGAGCACTTTGCAACACAGCCCACATTCTCATCTCAGGGTGCTACAAGCTGCACAGATTAAATCAACAAATTCTAAGCATTTTATGGGTAGTTCGGTTCATTGTCTCCCTGCCCAGGGAATGACTTCACTTGAATGTTGCACCAACACAGACCAAGGCTGTACTTTAATTACAGCTACTTCCATAGTTCTTCCAAGATTTCCCAATAGCTTTTTAAGACAACCGCTGCGGAAAAGTGGAAGAGAAAAGCCAAGAGAAGCCAAGCCCTGTTGGTGCTTCAGCAAGCACCCACAGATTAATGACCTTTTCTTCCTGAAAGTTAAACCTCTTCTTTCTAAAGTTCTCATTACTTTCTTGTAAAAATACTTCTTTTCAGTGCGGTTCTGTAAAATCTTTCCAATTTCCTTATATTGTATTTGCTGAAGAAATATTTGCGGGTCATGTCAGAAGGAAGCGGGAGCATGTAGGTGGCAGAGGAAGCGTGCATGGGTGGGTGTGACCCTTAAAGCTCCATCCCTGAATGAGTCCTTCATCCTCTTATCTGGCACAATCAATTGCATTTTTGTCTGCTGTTGAGCACTGTTGGGTTTTCTTGTGGCATTTGCAACAACAGTGGAACGGCTAAATTTACTGGCTCTCAGTAGAGGTAAAAAGGAGGGAGGTGGTTGGCACCTCCAAAGTGACCCTCCAGGAACATCTGCTGCTCCTGGATTTAACTCTTGTATCCCAAATCCCATGTTCCCACTCCCGCAGAGGGGCTGGAGTTCACTGTCTGGCTGACAGCGGACGAGGAGCCCTACGAGACCACTCTGAGCAGCTCTGCTTCTAGGTCCTCCATGTTTGCAAGGGCTGGGAAAGGATCCCAAGGGGGCAGGAAGGGAGAAAGAGAACAGCAGGACCAGGAGGATGATTTTAACAGCTGGCTGAAACCATGCTGTGACTGCACAAGAGGTCTGGGGGTGGTGAGTGACATCCCTGGAGCTCCCATCTGCAGCTTGCTGCAGAAATACACCTCCCTAGGGAAGAGGGATGAGAAACTCCATCCAGTTGTATGACTGGCTCTAGGCCCATAAATCAGGAAAGAAAACTCAGGGCAAAACATTTGTTTGTTAGCTTGCACCCACCCCTCTGTTTGAAACTGAGATAAATGTCACTGAAATTAGAGGAAAAGTTCATTTTCAACTGATGTTCGGAGCAAGCAGAGTAACCAACCTCCAATTGACTTGTCCAGGAAGGTCTGGGGTAGTAGGACTTGCATAATGCAAAGGACATGTTATTTCTCATTCTCCCAACACCTCCCTTAAAATTAAGCCTTAAAATTAATACACTTTATTCCCTTTAAATTAATACACTTTATTTGACAGAAGAGTTGATATCCTATGGGGAAGTCTTGGAAAGGTGCAGGTGAAGGGGCTGCACCCAGAGCAGATGTCTCTCTGGTGCACATCTTGGGGGAAATGACAAGTCGTCTCCTAAAACAGGGAGAGTTGTGCAAACAGCCACAGAAAGAGGGGGTTGAGGATGGGGAAAGCCATCAATAAGAGAGTCCTGTTTGAAGGGATGCAGTGTTTGGTCCTGCTTCTGGTTGTGTTGCACTTAACTCGTCTCTCTTAGAAGTTACCTGAAAATTACTCTGTGGACACAGCCTCTAGAAAGGATCACTGGAGGGGATCAAGTTGGTCTCTCAGTGCCCATCATGTTTCCAGTTCAGTTGCAGGGGCAGCTGGTCTAAAGGCAGGTTGGGGCTTCTCTTGCAGCGGGTTTTGTGACAGGGATACGTACCTGCTGGGAAGAGAGTGGCGTGCCCAGGCCAGCAACACTAGCAGATGGTGAGGATCTTCCATCTCAGCACAAGCCGCAGGGCTGTCTCGGGAGGAGGGGAGGCTCGACACCTGCTCTTCGAGTCTCACATAGATTCATAGATTGGTCCAGGCCGGAAGGGACCTCCAAAGGTCATCTAGTCCGACCTCCCCGCAGTCAGCAGGGACACCCCCAACTAGACCAGGTTGCCCAGGGCCTCGTCGAGCTTCACCTTGAATATCTCAAGGGAAGGGGCCTCAACCACCTCCCTGGGCAACCTGTTCCAGTGTTCCACCACCCTCATGGTAAAGAATTTTTTCCTAATATCCAATCTAAATCTCCCCTTCTCCAACTTAAAACCATTGCCCCTCGTCCTGTCGCTGCAGGCCTTTGTAAACAGACCCTCCCCAGCCTTCCTGTAGGCCCCCCTCAGGTACTGGAAGGCCGCTATGAGGTCTCCCCGGAGCCTCCTTTTCTCCAAGCTAAACAACCCCAGCTCCCTCAGTCTGTCCTCATAGGAGAGGTGCTCCAGCCCCCTGATCATTTTGGTGGCCCTCCTCTGGACCCGCTCCATCAGGTCCATGTCCTCTCTATACTGAGGGCTCCAGACCTGCACACAGTACTCCAGGTGAGGTCTCACCAGAGCAAAGTGGCAGAATCACCTCTCTGGATCTGCTGGCAACACTTCTTTTGATGCAGCCCAGGATGTGATTGGCCTTCTGGGCCGCGAGAGCACATTGCCTGCTCATGTCCAGCTTCTCATCCATCAGCACCCCCAAGTCCCTTTCCTCAGGGCTGCTTTCTAATACCTCATCCCCCAGTCTGTATTTATACTGAGGATTGTTTCTTCCCAGGTGCAGAATCCTGCACTTGCTTTTGTTGAACCTCATGAGGTTCAACTGGGCCCACCTCTCCAGCCTGTCCAGGTCCCTCTGAATGACATCCCGTCCCTCTGGTGTATCAACAACACCACACAGCTTGGTGTCATCTGCAAACTTGCTGATGGTGCTCTCAATCCCTCTGTCTATGTCTTTGATAAAAATGTTAAACAGTACTGGTCCCAGGACAGACCCTTGAGGGACACCACTAGTCACTGCTCTCCATCTGGACTTAAAGCCACTGAGTACCACCCTCTGGGTGCGACCATTCAGCCAATTCCTTATCCACCAAACCGTCCACCCATCAAATCCGTATCCCTCCATGGCTCCATGCAAGCAAAGGGATGATCCAGGAGCAGGAGACACACTGCCCAGGGTACCACCTCCCCAGCTGCAATCTCTGGAGGCCACGGCAAGAAGTCTGCAGGACCATGGCTTTTGGAGGTCCTCACTGGGGATTGAAACCACTCCATTTGGCCAAAAGAAACCCTAGGAAGGGCTGGTGCTTTGGAGCTGTGTAACCCAGGGGTTATATCCCAAATTCCAATATCTTCTCTCCACCTCCCTTCCTTCCTTCCTCAAAAGAAGGATAATTTAGAACCCAGCCCTGGGCAGCACTTCACAGTCCGTGGCAGGCACGTCCCGCTTCTCTGAATGTGCTTCGCCTTTGCATCTCAGAGCAACTTCCAAACAACCAGCGTGGTGGAGTTACAACAATTTGGCTGAGCTCATCCCAGTGCCCATGTGAGACGGTCCCCGGGTAGGGTACACAGCTGATGCGAAACCGATGCTACACTTGATCTTAGCTGAAAAGCCATTAAAAAGAAATCAGAAGAGACTGGCTAAAAGCAATTTATGGGGTTACAAAATGATGTATTACATGCACCACGGCTCCAGGTTTGCAGTAATTTAGGCCGGTATTGATTGAGGAGAGACTGGGGCATATTCCACCACCTTTTTAATTTCAGTCTGATTTGGCCGCTGCTTGCAGGTCAGCAGGCAATTTGATGAGACAAAAACAAACCAAGCATTAGAGCAGCCTAAATCACCCGCTTTTAGAAGTACCTTGTAAATAACTTTTAAGGCCGAACAAGGAGAACAAAATGAAAGAACTGGCTATTAAGGAAATCGAGACTGAAGTTTCAGGCTGAGAAAAAATGGTTTCATGGCACAGTTAGGAAGGAATATCACTCACACATACCATCATTGCCTGCCTTTATTTTCCCAAACAAATATGCTGCCTTTTTCCTCATATTATGGTGCTAATTCTGATTCAATGTGAACTGATTAGATACCAAAATAAAGCCAAAGTACGTACGGCTGCTTACAAAGGCCTCTAATCATGTCACTGCAGCAATGGGATGGATGACCTGGTGGGATTCCAGATTATTCAAGCCATGTAATGGTGTAGGGTTGTCTCTACACCCCAAATAAAGGACGGGCTGTAAATCTGAGTGTACATTTCCCATGAGGGGAAAATCTGCAATGATTTTTCTGCTGGAGGTAGTGATTACAGTCCTAAGTGTGCTGGCACATGGGAGGTGCTAGTGAATAGTGGAAACCCCTCAGTACTTGAGGTGGGGAAATTGCCCATCGACTGACATCAGGGAAGAAAACTTGCCATGTACCAGGTGATATTCAGGAGATGAAGCATAGGCAGAGGAAGTGGAGGAAAAGGTAACCTAATTCTTCATTACGCCCCTTTCATTTTGGGGTTGAAGAGGTCCCCTCCTCACAAAGCTACATTAATGTGCATGAAATCCCTGTCTCTTTCCCCTCTCCCTGTTAGAAATCTGCCCCGTGTGTTACCTGTAGCTTTTCACAGGGCAAGAGGGTGGAGGAGGGACATGGTAAAAGGGGGAATCGCTTCAAACCAACAAGAGTATCCGACTGCAAACTGTCTTCTGTGTCAGCTACAGCCCCGAGCTCACCTCTGCTGCGTTCACGTATCGATCACCTGTAGGTCACAGGCAAAGGTCTGAGTGAAGAAGATCGATTATGTAGCTTATACCAGTCATCAGGTGTTGGACATAAATGGATTTTCCAAGTTTACTGTGACTATCAAAAGCTTGAACTCTGATGTGCAGAGGGAAAGAGAGACACAGAAATCTCTGATTGGACTAATTAGCACTTCCCTGCAAGAAGGCTTCTCTGATCTCTAATTGCATGTTCATTTCAGTCTTTTAATATTGTGCTTGCGAGGCTCTTTTCTACTTCCTGCAGGTAAAAGGAGATGCGACCTCGTATTCTGTCACACGTGTTGGTAGAGCAGTAGATGAGATGTCCAGGTTTACTGAAGCTCAGGAGGGAGCAGGAAAAATCTCTGCATTTACTCCAGACCAAGGAATTGCTGAGGACCCTGTTCTTTATTTCTAGCTATCGGGGCGTTGGATCAAACAGCATCCCAGGCAAGACAAAGTCTCACAGTTTTGGCTCACAATAAAGTCAAGTCGAGTGGAGTGAGGGAGGATGACGTCTCCTTCCATGGGCCTGTGGAAATGATAACCTGCTCCGAAATATACACACGTGTTGGGAAAGCCAGCCTAGCCAGGCTCTGGTGGACTCACAGCCAGCACGGAAGCTGCAGGGCTCGGCTGCCACTGAACCCAATTCCACCCTTCTCATAATTAGTTGTACAATCAAATGAAACCACCTGAGCATCTTGTTCCTTTGTTTCGACTCCAGAAGTCAAAGACCTCAAAAGTTATTGGCAGTTTTAATTAAAACTAGCTTTGAGATACAGAGCAACCTATAATGGTTATGGCTCATTCCGGATAATACTGTAATAAGCCTCTCTCATATTAAATATAGCAGCAATATTGTTCACCAGAGATGAGGACATTAGCACAAATAATCAGCCTCGCTGTCATGGGGAGGGCACTGAAGCCAAGAGGGGGTCTAAAATGATTGCATAAAAGGCATTTGCTCCTGAAAATGGGAATATCCTGCAGCTCCCTGCCCTCTTCAGCATCCTTCCCAGAAGGCCCCTGAGTCTCCAGCAGATTTAGTTCCTCTCTCAGTAACGTGTTGCCAGTGGGAGGCAATTTCCAGGTTCCTGCCCCTGCCTGGGCACTGGCTGCATCGCCTGTGCTGGGCAATCTCACTCACGTGAGCCATTTGTCACCGGCACAGAGCATTAGCACGGCAGGCTGGAGGCACAGCAGTTGCAGATGCGTCCACAATTTCAGCCCTGTTCAGCTTTTCTCATTCCAGGCCCTTGGCTCTGCCCAAGGGGTTGCAGCAAAGGCAGGGCTCAGCTCACGGTTTACTCAGAATTTAATGTTCAAGCAGGCTGGTAAATATAATGGTTGCTTTGCTGCATTTCAGAGCTGGGGTGGCCCTGCTGCTCCAGCAGAAGGGCTTTAGTTGGGAGCCCATGAGGCTCTGCCTTGGCCTGGAGATGCTGAGAGCCACTGTGGATTTGCAGAGCCTTGCTCCGAAGCAGTGAAGCCCAAAGGCTAAGGACAGGCTCTGCAAACGTCTCCTTGATGCAATGCCTGCGGGAGAGATGGAGGGTCCTTCAGTAAACCTCACCTTCTGCTCACTGCTAAATCTGCTGAGTGGCTGCGGGTAACTGAAGTTCCCGCCTGTTGATTTAAATAGGAAATGTTTTTTTCCTGGTGTAAATCCACTGAAGTCAATACATTCGAGGAAGCCACATGAGGAGTGAAGTTGATTTCGCAGTCTCAGGTGGACACTGAAACTGTCCGAGTCGAATGGCCCTTGCAGTATAAGCCCAGTGCAATTTTATGGGGCAATGGAAAAGGTAGTTGTTTTCTCACATGAATGACGTGCATTTTCTAGGCAAATATCTTATGTTCATATGAAAAACCTTAAGAGACTCTGATTTGACTTCAAGGACAATGAAAAAAGTCCATCTGAAGGAGCTCTAGTTGAGTATCACGAGGTAAAAGCATCCGAGATCATTCATTTCTTTGAAAACCATGCCTCTATTCTTCCCCAAAATACCGAGCATGTGCATGGAGCTCGTTGAAACAAGTTTTTGCTCAAAAGATCATTTCAGTGAAAAAGATTGTGTTTTTTTAAAGTAATGAAACAAAATATGACAGCATTTCTCCTTTGAGAAAAATAAAATGTAAAACCTACTTCCTCAGAGTTCTTATTCCTTCTTTAACTCTAATTAGATAATAAAGACAAGTGAAAAAATACTGGGTTTGTACTCAAAATTTGAAAACGTCTTCACAAGATTTTTTTCAAACTTCTTGGGAAATGCTTAGCTTTCCGACAGATGATACATACCTTACTTATAGAACTATAAGCTCCTGCTAACTCGAAATCCCTCACATATGAAATGCACTTCAGCGGCCATTCTGTTCAGGAACAGTTCATCCTTGGGAAAACATTATTTCTGGAATGCTACGTGAGTCCACAGCTTAGAGCTGAAGGATGCATTTAAATTCTCTAAAGAGGCTTTAGGAATTCATAACAGTGCTTGATCTACCTTTGGGGGAGGAAATATGTCTTTTTTTTGCGCTGCAACAGCTGAAAGCATTAATTGGTTGATCTTTTTGCCAACAATTCATTATATTTCATTATGTGCCTTTTATGTGTCTGTTCTGTTGCCCCAGTGCCTTGCTAAACATTTCCTAGCTGCAGGATGGCATCTTTGAAAGAGGGAAAGGGGCTTTAGCAGTTGCGCTCTTCCCAAAGAATGAAAGCAAAGTCAAAATTAAATGGGAAAAAGACTGTCACCACAAAGATAATCAAACTGCAAACTATATTAGCGTTTTTCCTCTGGAAGCTCCGGAATGAGGCAACAAGATGCATATCTTTCAACGAAATAATTATCTTATCATGAGACTGCCCTAATGCATTCAGTAAGAGAAACTGTTGCTAAGATTGACTTAAATGGAAGTGCACAAGCAGAACAAGTAGCCTATATGACAGTTGGGCTCCATATTTTCTTCCCCAAGTTGGAAGATTAGGATCAGTGTGGTCATAGCGAGATGCAAGGGTAAAATCCAGATCTGGATTTGAGGTTTTCCCTCAAGAGGTGGAGAATATACAGAGGAAGGCTTTTGGTTCAGGTTCCTTTTGTAAAGGAAACGTGTAAGTCTCTGTCTTTATCTGTTCACTCTGGTTCCAACAAGTAAACAACCTCAGCCTCTCTGATCCCTGAGGAATGATGATTTACAACACTGGTAATGTTCACTGAAGAAAAATACAACTTGTTCCTGAAAACCGCTGATTAAAGTGATCATAGCAAAGCAAAATAACTCAAGGCTTCCTCCTTTTATCACTCATACCTGCTTTCCCCCTTGTTACTCCACTCAGCAGCACTGGCTCCGATTTAATCTGCAGGAAGGGTGCTTGTCCGCAATGCTGATCAACACAATTCAGCCTTCGCAAACATTTACCAGTGCCAAGGGACCTTCTGGTAATGATTTTACCAGAAATATTTCAAAGAAAATGAATTTCTAAAATATAACTTCCACAGAGACAGCACTAGGATAAAAAAAAAAAAAAAAAAAAAAAAAAAGGACAGAGATGAAGAGATGACAAAACCGTGGTATCCACTGCCTCCTCACCACAAAGGGTACGAGCTATTGAAGCAGGAGGGAAGCACAACCTGGCAAATCTGCTTAGTCCTGTCTCATCCACCATCACTGCCACAGCCCCTGCCAGGAGTCTGTCATGGGGAAAGATCCATAAAGGGCAAAAGCTACTTGTAATGGAATTGAGCATTCGATTCCCATTTGGGAAACCGCAAATCTTTTTCCTGGTCTCTCTCCCCTCTCCTGTTGCCTCTCTGTGCTGCCCCAGGAATTGGGTGATTTTTTCATTTTCCTCTGCCACACTAGGAGTATGTTATAGCCTCCGTGGAGAGCAAGGACCTGAGCACAGAACGTGTGAGGAAGGCTTCAGGAGCCCAGACCACTTCAGTTCTAGGAATTGAGAATCACAGGAAATTTGGGCTAGAAAGAACTCAAGTATTCCCCCATACTAACGAATCTCCCAGGCCAGGGCACGTTCTATATGATGCCATTCCTGGCAGACGTTTGAGAAGGTTTCCATTGATGGACACTACCTGACTCACCAGAAGAACTACGCTAGTGCTGTTCCACAGCCAGTACAAATTTCACATCACACCTAACCTGAACCCACTACTTTGCTCCACCAGGGACACTGTTTAGTGTCCCTACATCTGCTTTGCACACATACAGGGCTTGTAAGTCCCTCCATACAAACCACACATTTTGCTGGTGGGCTCTCCCACCTCCCAGAGGTCCAGCAAGGTCCGGTGACTGGAAGCTGGAACGTGACCTATTCAGCTTAGAAACAGGGTGGAAATTCAAACACCACAAGTAGTTTAACAACTGGGACAATTTACCAAAGGCTGTGCTGGCATCTATGATGGGCAGTTTAAAATTAGGATACCGGATGTTTTTAAATGATCACTGTGTTTCAAAAAGGAATTAATTCAGAAACATCCTCTACTTACTTACTGTTTACCCTGCATTACTGCACTATATTATCCTATAATTGGTTGTTAGGTCAGGATTGCAACCTGGCAGGTTCCTCTTCCTTGCCTAATTAGTGCTTCTTCCTCATTGCTCAGCGTGGGACTTATTGTTTTCCCCCTACAGAGCTCCGTCTCCTGCTCACACCCCCTCACAACGCACACCTATTCCCTCTCCCCCCGACAATGATCCAGCCCTTCACATGCAGAAGAGCTGCTATTTGTTCAAACAGCCTGACAAGACATTTCTAACAAAACGAGCTGTTCAGCCTGACGCGCTCGAGGTGGTCAGAGGGTTTCACACTTGGCAGCCCCGGCCAATTTGCTATTCAGATACTGTACATTTCCCTCCTGCCTAATCGACAGCCCCGCAGTGACATGAGTCACTCGCCTTCCCCTCCTCTTAAGGCATGGACTTTCCTGGGGCAGAGCCAACCCGTGGCACCGCACAGAGGTGTGCCACGTGAAGACCTGGCGCTTGCGATGACAAATCCTCCCCTACTGCCACGGCCAGTCTGCTGTTCTACATCCTGGCCACGGCACTTGGCTTACGTAGGGTGCGAGTTTGTTATAGCATGAGGCCTGCCTCTCTCCAGCTGCGTAAAATGCCGGTAAATCCACGGGGCAATAGCCAAAACACAGCATCGCCCTCCTCATCATGCAAATCTCTTATCTCTGTAGCACCCTCAGCTAGGCTCAGACAGCTCCTCCTGTATTTTGGCCTCAAAAACACGGCTCATTTCTCACCCCAGTTAATGGTCCAGCTTTTGCAAAATCAGGTACGAAGGCCAGCTGACCCAGGAGCCACTTGCCCTGTGAGCAACCACACACCAATATTGTACCAGGTCCTCGACAGAGCAGTACCAGAAACACTGGACAAACTGCAAGGGGTTTGCAGAAACCCAAAATTAAACTAGACTGAGAGGTCTGACACAATGCACAAGGGGAGATTAAAGAGTTAATCTGTGTAGCTTGGCTGAACAGCACAACCCGACAGCGATAGCCTGGACTCGAAGACAAGAAGCTGTACCCTGGTACAGGGAACTGGCATTAGAGGTAATGAGGTGACACTAGTTTGGACAACGAGAGCTATTTGAGCAATTAGGAACGGGATGTGGTGCCTGGTTCACCTATAACTAGACACAAATTTGTAGAGGAAGGGAGGAAGCGTGACTTTGTGCTGCCCCTGCAGCCGAGTATACCCCTACTTCCAGAGCAGAGCAAGCACTTGCTGAGACTGCACTGCCCTAGGCACCACCGTGTGTCCCAGTGTCCTGTGGGGACATGACTTGTCCCAGAGAAAACACGGAGGTCTTTGTAGGTTCCCCCTTAGGATGGCTTCAAGTTGTATGTGGTAGGGTACTACGAGATGTGCGGGTTGTTGCATTAAGGCTGGCAACACGGGTGCAAGGAGTGCAGCTCCTGGAACACACGACACTTCAGCTCTTCAGAGGACCACACTCCTTCCAACAGTACAGACGTGGCTTACCCAAACAGCCCCAACCTCTGCTGGCCCTCGGGAATCTTATCAGATCAGCCTCTGATTTCCTCTGCTTTCACAGCACAATCAAGTATGCAAAGAAGTAAGATGACATTTTGCTTCTTGCAGAGAACAGCAGATAATTTAGTGAGATTAAAGAACAGCCTCCTCTCCCACAGAAACCATCTCTGCATGGCTGGGCAGTAACCTGGCTCAGCTGGAACGATGCTACTTGAGCGCCTCTCTGTGGATCTCAGCTCCTCTTCCTCCCTCTCACAATCCTTCTCAATCCACCAACTGATTTTTTAACTTTATTTCACTTTTTTAAAATACAGAGCCAAATTACTCCCATTATACCCAGGTAGCAGCTCTGAGTTCACTGAACTTGGCACTGAGCTAGGAGTTGGCCCAGCCAGAACTCTTGCAGTTTCATCTTTTGATGGTGATATTTATGATAACTCTCAAGGCCTTTCTATAGTTTCCAGCAGCAGAATAGCTCGAATTGGTCCAGACCTACAGCTGCCTGGGGCTCAGAGAGTGACCAGGAATAGAAGAATAGCTAGCAAGGGCATCATCTTTCGAATAAGCAATCAGGTAGCTCTGGTCCCCTCCAGAACATGCTGTAGAGCTCAGCACACAGCTCCATCACAAACATATATGTCAACACGCTGATCATACCAATTTTTCTGTATCCCTCCAAAGAAGCAGGAAACAAATGGTCCCCTGCTGAAGTCATGAGTAAAAACAAAGGCTTTTCATCAGCCTCTTGCAGCTGCTTGTTGTTTTCCTTTCTCTGTGGAGCCTGCCAGCTCCTGGTTATCTTGGCCAAGCACATGATTAGGGTTTTAGAGCAAACTCAATCTGCAAACAAACAAGCACATCTTGAGATGAATACACACAAACTGGTGGATGCACAGTACATCTAGCTGTTCAGGAGATCCTGTCCTGCCTCTTTTTCTGGTGCTAGGCCAGCCCTGCTCCTCTTCTGGATGGAAAGCAGATGGGGTAGGATTATGGGCACAGATCCCCAAGCCCTTCACATTTGCACAAATAGCAAGAATTAGACCCAGTGCTGTTCGAGGGGCCATGTATTAGTTGTGCTGGCTCTCTGCAGCGTGGGAAGCAATGCAGGAATAGAAATTCCTCTCCTGAGGAATCCCCTGTGCCCAGTTATGGCAGAAGGTCCATTGTTTCTTAACTTACCACAGAGACAAAATAATGAAGTTGTTACTGCCACCAAAGCAAGAGCAGAAGAAAGGATCAAGGATCGTTCCTTGTTCACTCCAGTGCTGAACCAGGTGGCTCGGTTTAAGCAGGCGCTGAAGGTGGTTTGAGCTAACCCGCTTGACTTTGCGCGGAAGCAGATGGCAAGTGCTCACACAACCCAGTATCAATATCTGTAACAATCAGATGAGCTGTGAAGCTGTAATCTGTAGCAGATGGAAAATGACAGCACAAAAGGCTTTACTGTGGCCCTCAAAGCCCTTCACAAAGGTAGAAAACAGGAAGGTTTAATTCAAATAGCTTGTCCTTCTCCAGAGCAAAACCAGGCATCTGAAACTGTGAAACAAGTGGAACGCTTCTCCCCTCTCCTGCCTCCACTACAGACTGATTGACTTTAATTCCAGAGGATGAGCTGAGAACTCTCATCTAAACTCAATCCAAACGAAGATGATTTGCTATGAAAAACTGAAACAGGACCGTGGCATGGGAATGTCTACATAGCTCAGTCTGTGCCGAATCCCTGGCACCCCGCATCGATGCTTTAGTGAACCTTTGGGGGAGTCATTAGAGGGAGACCTGGAAAAAATACAGTTCACTCATGCACAAAAACTGGAGTGGTTGCTGGCAGATTTCTCAGATTCTTTGTGGATTAGGCAGTCATCTTGGAAGCACAATCAGTTGTAAAAAGACTGAGGCTTTCTCATGGTTTTTATGCTCAAGAAAGCATACATTTGCTGTGCTCGAGAATGGATAGCTCGGGTCACCTCCTCTAAAGCCCCTCAGGTTCCAGAGGGCCCCTCTCTGAAGAGCAACAAGGATTCCCAGTGTAACATGCAGGTAGGCTGTCAGCCCCCGGCTGAGCAATCAAACCCTGCAGCTAATGTCTAGACGCTGTCAGTCTCCCAGAGGACAACAGGCCTGAAAATAGTGACTAGTGAATGACTGACCGGAAAGCCTGAATAGTTTTTTGCCCCATCTGTCAAGTATACAGGGCAAGCTACTAACTTAATACGCTTCTGAAGTAAGAAATAAATACATAGGTGCTTGGCCTTGCATTCCTGCTGCTAGTTCTTTGCCCTTTGTTGCCAGTAGGAGAGAGACTTCTGCTTTTTATGGCCTTTGACCAACATGCTGGCCATGCTCCTGGCCTGTCTCTGGCTCAACACAGCCCTGACTTCTTCAAACCCCCCAACTTCTGTCCTGCTCCTCAGTAACACCAGTTCTTGCCTGACCTTAACCCAGAGAGCTTGTCTGCACATTTCCAGGCTGCAATTCCTAAGCAGTCTTATCCCAAAGCTGCCTGCTGTGAAGTCAAAAGCAACAACTAGGCTGGGGAACAGCTTAGGTCGGGCCCGACACACTCTGCAGTGTCACCGCTGCTTGGCCCTGCTGTGCTCTGGGGGATGCCACCTTCAGGGCTACTTGCTGCCTCTTGCTAAGCACAAGGATGCTGCCGCCCATCTGGGTCAGAGCAGAAGGTGAGACGCACTGATAAGCCCCAGCAACAGAAGTACAGAACATCAGAGCCTGATAAAATGCGAGTCGTGTGAAGAGTAAAAGACATTTACTGGAGAAAAGTCTTTATTAAGGAGGGACATTGTAACGTACCATATTGCTTTGATGCTCCAGGACTCTGGGAGGACTCAGAGATCCAGCACAATACTTAACTGAACCACACACGTGGTGGGCCTGACACCACGGTGAGAGGCCTTTCCTACCTCAGGACTCTTCCTTGAGCAGCGTTTGTCTCTGATGAGGAAGGGCTGAACCCTGCTGGGACAGGCTGAGGGTTAGGGAAGAAAGAGGCAGGGCATAGACCTTGCAGCTGAGCAGCAGCAGGCAAGCAGCTATTTTGGATGACAAATTGCCCCAGGCTGGAAAGCAGCAGGATAGATTTGAATAGAGTTGCCGTCAAAATACCAGTGCTGGATCATGAGTCTGCAGGACTGTGATAGTGCAGAGCCTGGCCCTCGGGATGCAAGGTTGACTATGGCTTCTTCTGTCCCTTTGCTTTCTGTCTCTCCTTGTCCATGGCAGCTGCTTGTGCCCGCAGCTGACTCCAGTACTCAGGCAACAGCTCCCTGAGTCCCAGCACGCTCCGCTGCCTAACAAGGGAAGAAAAGGGTGGTTAAAACAGTCCCCGCCATTACCCCCAGTGCTCAGACAACCTTAGCCTGGTTCCCTCACGGGTCCCTGGGGCTCATTACAAATTAAGCAGTTCAGAGTTCTTGGGCCCAAAAAACCTCGGTGATTCCCTCATGCCACTCAGCACTCAAGTTTACTGCTCTTGACAGCAGTATTGCTCTTTGCCTGTTAGCCACTGTGGATGTACATCTCACTGCAGTTGTATCTGCTCAGCTCTGGCTTGAACTCTCAGTACCCAGGGAGCAAGGTATCCCTGGAGGTGATGTCTCCCCAATTTTTCTGGTATAAGGCAGACAAGAGTCTCCTCTCCAGCTTTATGAGAAGGAGGGACAGAACTGGTGGTTGGTAGCAGAGGATGAAACTCTTCTGCGCTTAACTAGCCAGACACCACCACAGGTTTCACCCTGTAGACAATGAATTAAGGAAGGCTCCCGGGTAACATGTGCTGCAAGGTCATACATGGACCCACCTGTAACGTTTCAAATTGGAGAATTAAATAATAATGAAAAGAACAAACAGAGTATCGTTGCCACGGATCTGGCTCCAGGTTCCCAAAACGATTCAAGGGCAAGGTCACCCAATAAGAGATGTCACAATGCCATCTAGTGACAGCATAAAGTCAATGCATCAGCTAAACCCTGACTACAACCCCGGCCTGAGGATGCTGAGGACCTTCTCAAACCAAAAAACCTCCAACACAAATACGCTTAAACATCAAATGAACCTAGGAATGGACGAGAGGAACAAGGTACAAAGAGATCCCAGC
Source organism: Numenius arquata (assembly GCF_964106895.1). Taxonomy (NCBI): domain Eukaryota; kingdom Metazoa; phylum Chordata; class Aves; order Charadriiformes; family Scolopacidae; genus Numenius; species Numenius arquata. The sequence goes on along the minus strand of NC_133586.1, from coordinate 9,146,335 downwards.
TCTGCCTGGCTATGGTGTCAAAAGGAAGAGGTAGACACTTAAGTGAGGATTATATTCCCTGACAAACTTGCACAATCTGTGTTGCACAAAAGCACATTAGAACTAGCAAGCCCTCTCTACCTGCAATGACAAGCCTGCCCCAGGCATCCTGACTTACAGCTGTTAAGTTGTTCTAGGAAGGACAGAAGGGAGAGGAGGAAGGGTTCTGGGTGGCTGTCAGGAATCCTGCTACCTAAACCTTACCCAGACATAAATCTGTCACAGCAGACAGATGAACCCAGAAGCTCCAGCATGGACCTGAGCAACGCCACAGCCTACAATAATGCAGGTGCACTTACCTATCAGGCAGAAGGAGAACCTTACCTATCACGTAAGAAAATGTTACATCTCTCAATCCATGGCAGGTCCTGCAAGGATTTGAGAGGCAAATCTGGTTCCTTTGGGAAAGCGTCCTTCAGTGGGCCGCAGTTGAAATCAAAAATGAAGATGGTGCAGTCTCTGGCTCTGCTCTGTGCCAATGCATCTGCCTTCTGCTGCTTATCTCCTAGACAGGAAAAAGAACAGTGGGCTATTTCATCAGGAGTCATCCAATAAGAACTATCAAGGATCAGTGCACAGCTGAAAGCATCCAGTGACCATGTAACTAATACCATTCCAAGGTGCTACCCACCTCGAAGCAGCAGGCACCAATTCACACTATCCACTGTGAACACCGGCTGCCAGGGCGATGCTACAGTGTGAGAAGGTGGAGTACAGAAGCAGTAAATAGTCTGTGATGTGGCAGTGTTCATCAGGGACACTGTACCATTCCAGGAGAAGACCAGCACCTGAAACAGCAGGTTGACACTTATAAATGGATGTAAGTGAGGTGAAAAGTATTTCCTGGAAAGGACATGGAATGACATTCAGGACTTCACATCCCTAACCATGATGCAGGTTTTTTTTGACTGCCCAGTAGTCATAGGGCCACAGCAGATCAAGAACAGGCTTTGCAGGGAACTTGGACTGGAATTGCTGCAGGTTAGAACGGAACTAGACCCAGCCTTCTGCATGGATGGCTCTGGAGATCAGCTTTTCAACTTTTTCTCCCCATGCCTGAAAACTTTCTGAGGCCACTTGAAAGGTGTGGCTGCATTTGTGCTTGAAACTTCGCTTCACCATGGTGCCCTCTCATATTTGACCCTGATGCCTGAAGCTTTGTGCCTGGACCCTCTCACCATTGCAGATGGACTTGTCCATGTGCAGAGGGCCTCCAGAGCCTCGCACCTAAGCGGTCATTAGAAGACACGGGTACAAGGGGATGCGGAGTAAGATCAAAGAGAAATTCTTTGGGAGTTACCAGCTACATACAGACCTGTAACTGGTGCAGGAAGTCACCATGCTAAAAATAGTTGGAGGCTGGGAAAGGATGTGAAGGCAGTACCATATCTGATTGCCCTGTTCTTTATCTTCTAGGCATCCAGTTACAGCCATTACTGGAAACAGGATCCTAGGCCAGATGGACCTGTGCTCTCATCCAGTTCTTAAAAGAGCCGGCAATAATACTCACTGCACTGGGGAATGCCAGGACAGGCACCACAGCGCTGACAGCAAGATTTGGATCTTCAGGCCTGTAAAACAGACTCAGGCTTATGTTACTGTTTCATGTACCCGGCACACACTGAGGGGCTGTGATAATGACAATGGCGGTTTGTGGCACACAGGCTGGCGTAAAGTTCCAGCCAAGTCCACTCCCTATGGAGACAAAGCCTGCCTCCTCCTGGACAGGAACCCCCAAGGCCCATCCCTGTGCATTCCTGCCTAGGAAGTATATTGGAGATAAAAATCGCCTGCCTGCCACGGAGGCGTGAAACCATAGCCTTTAGAGCAGCAGCTTCCCCAAAGCTGACCCTTCTCAAACCAAGGGGATAAGTGAACATAGAAGTGACAGAAAGATGGCAAGAAATGCTTATTCTGACTTCAAGGGGGAACTTATTCTGTCAAGGGCAGAAAAGAGAAGAAAACGTGTCCCTGGGTACCTGGCAGTAACCCAGCTAGTTGAACATCAGCCCTGGAGCAGTGCTACAAGCACTTGTATTCTAGTGCATAGAAGAACCCAGAAACACCCTTAATTCTGTCATAACCATTGGATTTTAGCACTGGAACTGATTTCTAGCAAAACCACACTTACTACTGACAGCAGCATGGCAGAGCCATCTGGGCAAAAGCAGTAAAAAGTTCTCCGCCCCACAGAAATCTGTGTCTCCCTGCTGGACCTGACCACATAGGTGTAACCACACAGTTGCTTTGGCTGGAGTGAGGTCTATCAGAGTCTACCTCACCTGTCTGCCAGGAGTGTGATGCTGGACTTCCCAGCCCCAGGTGCTTTCAACAAATAGAAAGAGCTGTCTGTACATAGCACTAGAAGCTGCACAATGGGACAGGTGGGATTTGCACCAGGGCAAGGTGTCTCATTGCTGGCAGCTGCAGACCTACGCAGGAAGTGGATACTACGGATGAGACGTTCCTGTAGAATGGCAGTCACACACAGTGGGTATCCTGGGGAAGCAAAGAAAAAAAAAGACAGCGGTTTAGGAAGAAAAAGGGACTGGCAATTTATCCAAGGAATGCTTAGCTTGGACTCTGGCCTGTTCAGGGACAGCAGCCACCAGAACAATCCTGATGGCAGAAGAAAATTCTTCTGCCACAAGAATCCTTGCATCATGGCAGGATGACAGTAGCACTGATGGCAGCCTGGACTGTGATGCCACAACAGCCTCAAGGATGACGTGAGGGTGCAGTGGCAAAGCAGTGACTGTCTTGTAGCCTCAGGGCAAGACAGGCATCAGTCCTTGCTGCAGCAGTTCAGAGCCCCTGAGTTGCTGTGGATGGGAGTGGTTCTGTCAGGGCTAAGGCAGTCACGCTGCATTGGCAACTTCTGGCCAAGCATCCCATGAAGAAGCAAGTCCAAACTATTTTCAGATTTGCTTGTGCACTCACTGCCAGTCCCCTGTTCACACCAAGCCACAGCCTCAGACTCCTAGGGAAGGCAGCAATTTATCCACTGTGATCCCGATATACAGTCCCAAAGGGCAAGCTCACCTAGCTGGTTATCCCAAATGGTTATTGTTGTATCTTCACATGCCAGTGCCAGGTACCTGGAGCAGGAGCTGACAGCTGAACATGCAATTGGAGCTGCACATGGCCACACAACATCAGGTTTCGGATCAGAATCTAAACAGAAGGACATGAACAGATATAACTGTAAGAAGATGCACAGCATTCTCTCTCACAGTACCAGCTTTCAGTTTCCCAATAAAACATGCACCATTCTGGGGTCTCCTGCCAGAGTGGCTTCACTCAAAACACTGCCAGCCTGTGCAACATGGAGCCCTATGATCCAGCCTAACCTACAAGATATGGGGCAGCTCTCGTCCTCGTTTCTCATTTCCCTGAATCATGAAGATCTGATTGAATGACAGCCACTGGCCACTGAATACTCCCACTCCCCACAGAGTGCTCTGCTAGAGAAAGCAAGACTTTCTTACCCACTTTCTCCTTGAGCGGATGGTTAAGTAAGTACAAGCAGAGATTGTGGCTTCCATCCCAGTGCACACTGATGCCAGCTGGAACATCTGGTACACAGAACAAGACAACAAAAGAAAGAAGGAGGTTGGAGACAAAGAAAGGAAGGAACAACCCAGGACACCAAAATACCATTAGAAAGCTTGTATTAGAGTTTCCCTGATAGGACTTACAGAAACTGCTCACACAGAAACTAAACCACAACAAACTCTCCCCTTTTCTGTTATTTTTATCTTGCCTATGTGGCCCCTCATCTTTTTTTTGTGTTTTGCATTTTTTTTTGTGTTTTACTTTTTTCTTTTTAAACTATGGAGCAAAGTTTATGTGACTCCATGCCAGTGACTAACATAAATCTTAAGGTTGCCATTTTTATCCAGGCTTATTCCTTGGAGATGGAATTTATATAGTGAACCCAAGCCAGAGCCATTGAGCTCTAACTAGAGCTCAATGTCATGCAACAATGTGCTCCATAGGTTAACAGCTTTTTGCCCATTTGGATTACCTGGCTGAACTTCCATTTCAGGTCCCACCTGTAGGATCCGGCTAGGCAGGAGAAAATGAAAAGTAGCACGTCTGGGGAAAAAAAAAAAAAAAAAGGAATTAAGAAATATCTGTAAAAGAAAGGCCTTGATACGTAGGCAGCACTGCAACAAGACCTGGAATGGCTCTAGCCCTCTGCCCTGAAGCCTTGGGATGAAGGAGGCAAACCTAAGACAGAGACTTCCATCTACACTTGAAAAGTGCCATGTGTTGAAGTCCAGTGGACTGAAATCCTAGTTGGTGCTCCCACTCGCCTGGGGATCTCCTCCTTGATCTTTTTCTCATCCTCAGCCTCCAGATACTCCTGATAAGTGCTGCAGAAGATTGCTTCCTGCTGTTCCCACTGCGAGTCCTTGATTAGGTGATTGTACCCCAAGCCAAGCATGCTGCCATCATCCACTTTCTTCAAGGCATCCAAAGGGTTTTTGAAACTACTGCCTGCATTGGGAACACAAAGGGAAAAGACAGAGCCCTGGAGAAGCAGACACCATGGAGTGCTCAGAGGCACTTTGACTATCCCTCCTTCAGGGTGGCATTGTCTTGAAGACTACTTCCTGGTAGAAGTATTTCAACACTAAGAATATATTCTGTGGGAATTTCATATCACTAGCCCATTTTCCAGTATTTGAAGGCAGGGACTAGGGCAAATAATCTGAGGACCCAGCTCACCTTGCCTTCATGTGACATTCTCCCTGACAGTGTCCCATCTCCCCGCCTAGCCTCATCATTTTCCTATGAATACAGGACTCAGAGTGGTGAACTAGGGGAGCTGTCAGGTTCCTAGGATCTAGGAAACAATCTCCTCCCTTTCTGACAATGAAGCCAAGGGTACGACACCCACATCAAGACGCACTGAAGTATTTTGTGCTAACAAAGGTGACACGTGAGATGGTCAGGTAAGAAGCAACTCTGATTACAGGATTACGTGTAACTACAAGGACAGGTCAGGAAGGGACCAGGGAGCACATTACTGAAACTTTATGACCTGTTCTGTAGTCATAAGGGTTGTAATTCTTTTGTCACCTGAAGAAGGCTACAGGTTGCAAGTACAGAATCAGTCCTGACCTGTAACAGGTTTGGGTGGCTTCACTTGCAGTAGCAGCACTGGGAGACTCAGCTTTGCATCAGCTTTGTTTGCAGGCACAGGAGACCCCTGCAACAGAAAAGTATCAGCCCGAGAACTGTGTTGTGCCCTACGCTGCTAAGTTTTCTCTTTTTCATGGGAATCAAATGCTTCCTGAAGCAAGTGTATGCAAAGCTTGGCTGACACTGCCTAGGAGATACTGGTTTTAGACTCATTCTTTTGGCCAAAACACAGAAGCCTGAGGGAGGTCACTACTTTCTCAACGACGTTACAAAGGATGTCCTGCCCAGACACCTCCTGTCTTTGTGCTGTATATAACCTCCGCTTCTGATTTTAGTAATCTCTCTGAATTATTCTTGTTGCAGCACAGGCCTGGGTGGGGCATAGCAAGGCTCAGAAAAAAAAAAAAAAAAGAAAAAAGAAGCAGTACTAAAGGTTGCAGGGTTCTACTGAATACAAGAACCAGAATTTACTACAAGGGCCCAGGGCTGGAGGATGTCACAAATGTGCTTGGCTAGGAATGGAAACTCCTACCAGGGGACTAGCACCCGTGTGTCCTCACCACCACCACACCCCCCACACATTGACACTTGGCTAAATAGAAAAGATCTGGCTAAACAATCAACCATGTCTGAGAAAGAAGAGACAGGAACTTGGGTAGTTTACACGGAATCAGCAAAGAGGGAATGCCTGGGTGTTTGCTTTTAGTTTGGCTAAGTTAAGGGGGATGTTTGCCCTGAAGACAGGGCTGAGAAACAGCTCCCTCTCAAACGGCCAGGAAAGTCTCTGCTGAAGGAGAAGGGAAGCAGTATGAGGCAGGTGTCACAGAGGGTTAGCTGGAGGTGCTGGGCAGAAAGCGCCTGTGTGTTGAGAGGTGAAATCTAGCAGGGTGAAAGCGATGCAGGAGTCAGTTAAGCATTGACTCAGCATTTAAAATTCCCTGTAACAACTCAGAACATTCATTGAGGCAAGTTACAATCTCTACAGAACCGTCTCCATGCAGTTCCAGACTTTTCTGTCAAAGAACCAGTGTCAGTGATTTGTGCAAACAGAGACCCTGTCCTGTTCAGGCGGATTCGGCTCTTCTTGTAGGTAGCCTAAAACACAAACCCTGGTTCAGGACCAGATTCCCAACTGGAGGAATCGGGCCCAATTCCCACTCCTTCACCTTCCCCCAGTAACATAAGGGAGAAGCCCTGTGGGAATACCCTTACGTAGGGCCTCCTCAGATGGGGCAATACTGCTGGGAAAGGAGCTGGCAGTTTCAGGGAGGGGCAGAAGGAATGTTAGCCCTGGGACCCAGGGAACCTCGTCAGAATGCCTGTCTTGGGAGCGTAAACATGTCCCAATAGCAAAAAGGCCTTGTGAAATGTGGGATGGGCGGCTGTAGCAGCTGTAGAGATGTATACTCCATCCCTCTAGGCTGACAGACTTGTTCAGCCTGTATCATGCTGTCACTGTCTGCCGGAGCAAGGCTTGGGGAAAGACCTGTAGGCAAAAGGGTATAAGAAAAAAAATAGCACAGTGGAAGATAGAACTGTTTTGTACCACAGACGACCAACTTGGCCTCCTCTCCCTGCAAACTTCTGCATCTCCTGCGTTCTTTTCCATCTCCTTCAGCCAGGAATCCTTAGGCAATCGGTAGATCTCCAGCCAAGCTTTTGTGTTGTCTGCATTGGGAAACCACATTGAGCAATTAGAAATGAGGAGAAAAGGTCTTTCAAGCAAGCAGCCTCTGTTATCTTATATCCTTAAAACAAGATTTGAATTTTTTTTTTTTAATATAAAATCCCTGTGAACTCCATGCAGCCCACCTCTCCTCCCTCTTAAGGCCTGACATGCTTGGCTGAGACTGACATCCCAGCCTCCAGCTCAAGTCCTCGAGGTCCCACATCCACCAAAGAAGCTCCATGAAGTGACTCAGTCAAAGAATTTGACCTGTAGCCTCTGAGGTAAAGTGGAAAGTGAGTTGTGGTCACACTGGTTTTCTGCGGTTGCTACATATCTCGTTCTCAGCGTACGTCCAGGCAGATTTCATCAAACACGGGTCCAGAAAACCTGCCAGCAGCAAACGTGTTAACAAAGGCAGCTGCCATGAAACAGAAGAATGTTTCAGCAAGGAGTTTGCTGTAGTGTTTTTAGACTGTCTCTATGCTGTCTGGCTTATGTCTGCAGAGAAAATTCTTCAGGTCTGCATCTTTCCAGTGTAAAAATGAGCCACAGAGGAAGAACTGAGTTGGTACTTCTGGAGAGGAAAACCTGCTTTCACCGAGCCTTCTGGAAGCTGGGAACTGCACTGACCAGTTCCAGACAGCTCACTTTTGGGATCAGCACTCATCAACACCAGGCCTTTTGGAGAGGAGAGGGAGTGGCAGGAGCAACTCTCTAAGCTGGAGGAGGGACTAGGAGGGTTAGGAACAGGATCACTGGGAATCCAGATCACTTGGAGCATTTTAAAAGCACTGCTGCTGACCCTTCTGCTAGAACTGAACCGCCATCACCCAACACAGCATGTTCCTGCACTTGCCTTGCAGCAGGACTCCTGCGTAATCACCTCCCGGGGAGAGCACCACCTCCACACTAGTACTGCGCTTGCTGATATCCTCCTGCCAAACAGAAACAGGCTGGCATCAAAGCAAGATCACAGATTCAGAGAGCTCCATGGACTTACACAGTTCTCAACAGGGTGAAGGCCAGACAGACTGTTGGAAGAACAGGAATAAATACTGGGAAGCACTCTTGGAGTGCTGCTGCCCAGGACAGATATTCCTGAGGGCAATTTTAGTACTCTTCATGATTGATTACTTACCAGCCTGTGTCCAGCGTCTATGGAATTAACTCAGTACTTACCGTTTCATTTAGGATTTTAATGAGTAGGAAGCTTTCCTTGTGAAAGTAGATGAGCCAGAGAAGCCCTGGAATAGAAATACAAAAGTAACAGTAGGAGAAAAGCAAACAGATGGTAGCTATGCTCTCAGGAGATGGCTATTACAACATGTTCAGGACAGTGGACAGGACTACAGTTTTTCCTGGGCTCAAGAAAGAATATCCCACTCCTTCCAGCACTAAATTTTTGCTGGCTTCCTTATGCCAGCACCAGCAAACACTCAATTGTACAAGCAGATGGATAAGCCAGTTTGAAAAGTATCTCCTGCAGAATTTGTAGGTTACAGATGAATCAACAAACCAACCTATTTTCCACAGTGCTATGCAACTACAGGTGCTGAAACAAAGCACGGGCAGGAGGTCATACCTAGCAATAGTTCTTTCTGTCTGGTACAAGGTGTTCCTAAAATTTACTGCACTTCACTCTCGGCTCTGCATCCGCCTCTGCTGCTCCAGAGAGGACACCAAACCCACACCTTCTACTAATCATAAGGCCCTAGGGCCACTCTGTCACCCTGCAAGCTGTTATCTAACGCCCTCTTTGCAGGGCTTTCCAGGAAACCTGCCAGCCATTCTAAGGTTCCTCCTGATGTAGCACTCTTCCATAATGCAGCTCCAGAGCGTAGCCGTCCCCAGCTGGGTCAAAGAAATCCATGTCACACTAACCCATTTCATCCACGGCAAGCAGGATGTGGCAGTCGTTCCCCAAATCCGAAGCATGGATGGCACAAATCTCCGTCTCAACTGCATCCCAAACACAGACTTTCTTACAGTCAGACACCTTGAAGGCAGACAGACCCACAGACAGACCAACAAAGATGTATTTTCCAGACACCACAAGGCAATTGGCTCTTCCAGTTACCTACCAAGAAAGGGAAAAGATGAGTGTACCCAACTGCTTCCCCAGTGGAGGATACGCCAGCCAAACTAGTGATATACTCCTAGCCTGTCACCAACAGAAAATGCTGACTCATTCTACAAAAGAAAAATTTTTACATGAGCTTTCATCAAAAGAGCAAGGGACGGGCTCTCATCTCTGTGACAGAGACTGTTCTGCATTGGGAATGAGAAAGTTTGCTCCCACCTTTCCCCTTGCGATAGACAGAAGGGGCTTTAAAGGCCAAGAACTCAGTAGCACTCAGCCCTGCTAATGCCGAGCTGCGAGGGGATGCTGAGCTCCTCCGGGCGATTGCAGAACACCAGCAGACACCTGTGTTTCCTCCTGGATAATTCCATGTAACAATGGGGAAGGCAGCACTGCCCTTCTGCTGACAACACTCCCATTACGGTATTCACTGTAACACAGAGCTGAGTTTGCCCATTTATATGCTACTGACTAATTACCTTCTTTCGGCAAACAAGGGTGGAGCCAGCCTGAGAAGCAGAAGGTGAATTTAGGGCTGTTTAATATCTGCTTCTCTCTTTTCAGAGAGGCGTGATAGATGGGTGGGAAGCAGAACCTGTCAGACAAGCTTAGGAGCTGCAGCCTTTCTGAAGTGAATCAGTGAGATGGTGGTGGAGTCTGAGGAAGGTGATGAACAGAAGAATGTAAAATCTACTGAATGGATATTCTCTAGAAAAACTGCTACGGTGATTAACACTCTCTGCTGTGAGGAGCTCTGTACCTGGAATTCAGCCGAAGGAAATAATTTTGTGGGCTGGATCTTGAGTTTTTGTGCTTCTCGGAGCATCTCCCTTCTTTCAATAATTTCCATAGCGTTGTCAAAAACCGCCATCACCAGTTTGTTGATCATCCTGAAGGGCTGAGGCAAAGCATCACGCTTTCGATCAGGATCCTGCTGGAAGAAATCTTCCTCATCATCCTTTAGCCAGTCCTTTTCAGATGGCGGAGGAATCTCCAGGGGATGCTTCCGGATATACGCAGCCATGGCTCTGCCCTCCTAGATGGAAAACACACCACAGATGCAGGAATCACAGTAGATGCAGAAGAACGAAGAATCGTGCAATATCTACTTTCATGAGGTAATGGGGGAGGAGGGGAGAAAAAGATGATTAATGATCTCTAAGAGGGAAGGGGGGTTCTTTTCAGTATAGATAGCCAGAGCAGCCCTGTTCTATGCAGCTCGTTTCTACTTGCTGTTACCCAAGGGTTTTGTCCTGCCCTGGCATTATCAGCCACACAGAAAGAGGGCGTTCTACAGAAAAAGGGAGCGTAAAAGCTTTGCCACGAGTATAAGAATTATGACAAAGCATTCAAAAAATATTATCTTGTTCTTCATTAAAAGGCTTATCCGGCCTGGGTAGAATCCCAACAATTAATGTGGGAAGCAGGTGACTTCACTGGAAGTTACAAACTTCGTTGTGCTTTAATGAACTTCCCTGCTCTGCGCCGGGGCCAGGCTCACGGCGGGCCCACCTCCGCCGCCGCCGTCACTGCCACCCCGCACAGCGGCCTAACCTCGGAGCGGGAGCCGGGAACCAGGAGCCGAGGGGCCGGGCCGGTCGCCTCCAGCCTCCCCGAGCCGCTGTCGGCGGTTACCGGGGCCGCCGCGGCCGGGGGGGAGCCTTTAGCGGCGACACCCGCCCCGCTGCTGCCGGTCGCCACGGCAACGGCGCGTCGCAGGGGCGGCCCGGCCGGGAACGCGTCCCGGAGCGGAAGGTTCCGGCTGCGGGGCGGGGCCCGGGCGGAGCGGGGCGGAGCGGCCGCGGCCCCCGCTCACCTCCCGCGGCTGCTGCCGCCCCACCGCCGCCGCCGCCATGGAGGGATTCGTGGACTTCACCAACCGCAGCCAGGGCCGCGACCAGCTGTTCCGGTGAGTGCAGGGGCCCGAGCGGCCGCCCCTCTGTGCCAGCTCTTGGGGGACCCCCCCCTGGGCTCAGCGCCCCTCTGGGTGATGGGGCCCGGGATAGGCCCCGGCCGCTGTAGTGCCCCCGCCTCAGGCGGGAGAGCTGCTCGGTGCCCCCGGGCGAGCTCCAGCCCCGCTCCTGCCGTGCTGGTCCCGCCGCTGGGCCCCTCCGCAGCCGCCCCACCTGCGCTTGTGGCCCCTTGCCCCGGCTATAACTCGCCCTGGCACCACCGGGGTGACCTTCGGCTGGGGGGTGAACCCTGCCCTGCTGCTGGTCCTGCCAATTGTCCTTGTTTCACATGTGTACCGTTTTCCTCGTTTTTTCCATTCCAGAGCCACTCAGTACACATGCATGTTGCTTAGCTATTTAATAGAGCATAAGGCTGATAAAGAGAAGCTGGTAATGAAACTCAAGCAGTTGGAATCTAGCATGAGCTCTGGCCGGAAAAGTAAGTACCTGGTGTCTAGAGGGATAAGTCCTTCTTCACTTGCTCTTTCCAGCAAAACAGCTCCTGGCCTTGTGTTTTCTGTAGTTAACTTACCTTGAGCCACAAAACCTCTTTTCGTATATCCACAAAATTGTCAATAGACCTTATCCCTGCCTTGGCTTGCCAGCCTAGGTAGGGCCAAGTATACATTTAGTACTTTCTCAGCCTCCTTTCCGATCAGGCAATCTGAATTATCACTGGGAGAACTAGAGAAGTAAGTTAACAGTCAGCTGTTGCTGCAGAGATCAAGTTGTCATCGCTGTTCAGGGACAGGCCACAGAGTTACGGTGCGAGGCTGGCTTACTGCGCTCTCGTTAATCCTTCCAGCTAACGGGTTGAGGTAGCCTAACATTAAAGATCATCCCAATAAAATCACCCCTGAAGGACCATCTTTCAGTATGGCTTTTTATATCCTACTTCGCATATTAATTTTCTTCAGCGTTTATACTCTACTAAAGCATATACTCTTCCATACTTTTCTCATAGCCTACCTGTTTGCATCACTTCGTTCTTTGTCACATTTGCATCCATTATGGCTACGCTGTTGCACTGGTTGTATTGCTTGCTCTTGGGTTGATCTTAAACCTACTTATCAATTGCTCAATCCTGGAACAACTTCAATGTATGAAGCAAATATTCTAATTTAATGTCTTACCATGGACTTGTTTTATTATTCCAGTTAGCTCCAGCGTAGGGTAATTTCTAGCAGAGAGGCCAACTGGTTTATCAGCATAGCCATAATTCTCTTGCTTCTGCTAAACAAATCACTAACAGACATCAGGTGTAACTTCAGGACTCTTGCAGTTTCACCAAGCTTGGGTGCTGCCAACATCTCTCACTGCGGCAGGGCAGCAGGTTATGAAAAGTATTCTGCATAATATTGTATTAACGTTCATGGGGCGAAACTTAAAACTGCAGTGGATTAAATCAGGCTTGCTGTATATTATAGCTAGAAATGGGTTATACTGTTCCTGTTCACAGGGAACTACGTGTACTTCTGACAAATTCATGGCTGAGGAGTGACTTTGGTCTCGGTGTGCTCAGCACGTGAATCGCCAGCTTTCACAGAGCTCAGGAAAGCTGTGGGTGATGATTGCAGCGGGGTTAGTGTGGTACCCCTCTGTACATCTGTCCACAGAGTCAGGTGAAATCAGTGCAGTGTACAGCTGAAGTTGGAGGCTCTGTTTGTGTCACGTTTTTGCTGACACGGACTTGTTCAGAGCAGTTGGCGATATTGGTCCAGAGGGCACCCAGGCACAAGAACAGAGCGGCAGGAGAAGGCTGCAAGTCCTGGCTATTCATAAAATTTGTGTGTAAGTCCTGGGCTGGTGCAGGACAGAACTGAGATGTTTACACCCCTTCCCTTGCTAGTGGTAGATTCTCACGCCATGAGAAGAAAATGCTTAATCATAGAAATACCCAAAGCCCACTAAGTTTTTAAAAAGTGCACGTGGACAGTGACGTGCTGAGTTGTCCTGCCTAGGGCTGTCTCTGCGGTAAAGGCCAGGCCATGCTAACCTTTGTGGGGTTTCTTGCAGTGTTCCGACTGGGCAACATGGTGCATGCCTTGGTAGCAGCCAGAAGAACTACGCAGCTGCCAGATGTGGTTCCTCGCTTCTGCCTTACAGCCTCCAACCTGACCCGTGCCCTCTACTTCGTCTGCGATGCGGTCCTGTGGCTGAAGAGTGTTGGGCTCCAACCTGACATCGATAAGCCAAAGTGGCGGAATTGGGCTACCAAGTGTTACTACTTTTCACTCCTGATGAATCTAGCCAGGGACTGGTATGAGATCTCCTGGAGGGTGGAACAAGCTGTACAGGAAGAAAAGACAAAGGAGAATTCCTTCTGGGACAAACACAGTGAGGAACTAAACTGTGTGAAATGTGATAGTTTGCACGGTTTTTTCCTCCTACTGTTTCAGATACTGAAAAGACATCCTCCTTTACTGCTGGACTTGGTGAAGAATCTCTGTGATCTCTCAGGTCCTTTGGATACTCTAGGGATCTACAAGACCAACCCAGGAGTGATTGGTTTCTGTGGTGTCCTCTCCTCCCTGGTGGGGATCCTCACATTAGCAAGCCCACATCTGAAGCTGAAACAGTGACGTAAAAGGAGCTGCATGGTATGCAGCAAGCCAACAGCTTTGATCCTGATAGGTTTTTATCCTTCGTATGGCACTTTCAAAATGAACATGTCTCACAGGAACCTCAAGATTAATTTTGCCCTCTGATTAAGTGAATTCTACCCTTTTTCCCTTCCCTGTGTCTTTGCAGATGAGTTTGGTGCCATGAGACACTACCTGATGGAGTGGAGATGGGAGAAGGCAGAGTAATATTTCACAAACAGAAATGGGGCTTGGAACATGGCTGCTAGATAAGGAAATATTGATGTTCCAGTATTGTAATACAGGGTTGTGAAATAGCTGCATAGACAACTGTAATAAGTATGTTACTCATAGCTAGTCGTGTTTACACTGGAAAGCTGGAATTCACCAATCAAAGGTTCTTGCAGTTAGATTTTCTATAGTGGGCTCAGGCAAGTTAGGGGCTGTGGTTAAAAAGGCCTGAAGTCAAGTAAGAGTGTTCTGACGGGTTTGGACTGATGGGTCCTCTTGTCTGGAGGCAGTGGTTTGAATGCCGTGTGTTGGGAACTGAAGAGTGGTGTGATCTGACCTTCCGATGATCTCTGTAACGTGCGCTGGTGACGCTGGATCTGTAGTATAGCGAGTCCCAACTTGTGTCCCAGGAAATCAGCACTTTCCCTTTGATAATGTGAGCCAAGGACTGTTGACCACTGACTCTTGCGTTCTCCAGCAGGCTGTGGCTGAGAGTTTTGGTGAAGGACAGCGGGTGGGAGAAGCTTGTCTGAGTGCTGATGACGCTGTGATTTGTAGGAAACTGGGTTTCCAAAGCTGTGAACCTGGAACCACTCACAAGCACTGAATTTCCCATTGCACATGCACCTTAACTCCCAAACCCCTGTGATTGCAAGTGCAACGATTTGCCATTAATCACATTGTGATAAGGAGCTTGTTTTGCTGTTTTGATTTTACGTGAAAAATTCCAGTATAATGAGGAGCTTTGGAACCTGCAGTTAAGGAGAGAAGCCTGGCTCAGAGCTCGTTGAGTCAGAAAAACTGCAAGGGTGTGTTTCCAGTTGTGTAAGCTCCCGGAGGGAAGGGAATGGAGTTGGTCGTGGTAATATCAGAATCCCGTGTGAGAAGAAAAGCTTATTACTGGATTTGGGCATTCGTGGTTTACATTTTCCTCTCTGTCCCTCCCTATCCTCCCCTTTCATGACCACACAGATTTTTGTGTGTTCCCTCGCTGGTTGAATGGGTTCTACCATTTGAAAATGCCTTACGTTTGCCCTGAAACTGCATTGTTGTTTATCACTTACCTTGCTGGGAACGATTGCCCGGCAGTGTGAAAGGAGAAGTGCTGTGTCCAACTGTCTAACAGTTACATGGCACGCAGTCTTTGTTGCTCCTGACTTTGCAGAGCACCAGTTCTGACACTGTCTGAGAAAAATTTGCACACTATATAAGGAGATAAAATTATCATTTTTCTTCATCGGAGTTAGGCCCGCGTGTTCTGCGACTTTCTGGTGCAAGGACTCCTTGTTTAATGTATCAGGAAATGTGAACAGGGACTACTCTAACCTGGACCAAGGTACTCTCTTATTATTTCTGATGCTATCTGAAAACAGAAATTAAAAGGTGCTGGTTTCTTTTATTAAAAGGAGAAGGCTGTGGAATTGAGTAGGCACGTTATGGCAGTGCCCCGTTTGCTTTAAGGCATTGTGGTCAGGCTTGGAATTACTTCCAGTTTGAATGTGGAGTGTTAGCCTGCCAATGAAGTGTTTGAAAAAAGAGGTTGCTGGGCAGGGTACTTAAGTGTGCTTGAAGACCAAATGTGGCCTGCAGCGGCTCTGCTTTTTAATATGGAAATAAATACCATTAAAAGTAGAGCATACTGGCGGTTCAGACCATAATGGAGCATTACATGGGGGTTGTGTTGTCTTCAGGGGCTTCCTCTCCTTTTTAACAGTGGAATTTTTTTGTTTCTTTACTCCATTTGCCTTTGAGCTCCTGGCAATGAGGGGCCCATCCCTCCCTTGGCCAGGTTGGATCATTATCCCTGTGTGTAGCAACCCCTGTAAGGATGGAAGAGGAGTCTCAATGATCTGGCAGCGAAGGTTTGGCCACCTTTAGTCTACAGAATTTCATCTTCTTGCAAAAAAACCCCACGTTTTGAATTCCTTTCAGGGGAGCTCTTGGATACAAAATACCTCTTCAGCTGGTTTGTGAACTGATTTCTCTCTTCCGCTGGTAGCTCGTAGGTGAAGGGGAATGGATTAAAGTGGTGATGTGGCCCTTGGGTAGCTACACCTCCCTGCCGAGGGAGAAGTGGTTTTTTGCCTTGTGCCAGGCAAACACTGTGCAAAGCCACGGGCCAGGCTTTGATGTTCCTCCTGTAGGGACTGGCTTGGATTAGCAAGTACAGACTTAACCTGGGAGATGGGGCAGTGAATTTTCAGCCTGGGACAGCCTTACTTGCCCCGTTCTACATGGTGTGGGTTGGCGCATGCAGGAATAACTCCTTACTGGTTATTAAGCACTAATACTTGCCTTCTGCTCCCCAGCTGAAGGCTAGAATTTTAATGTACATTAATGTAATGTGACTGAAGCCATAGGATCACAGTCAAATGGAGAAAAACCTTTTAGTACCTTTTTTTTCGTATCTGTTTCTACTACAGCAGGTTGGAATAAGGACAGCTGTTTGAACACAAGCAATAAAGTGAGATGAGTGTGACTCCGTGTCTGTGTGTGTAACTTAGATGGTGGTGTAAAGAGATGCTGAAGGAAGAATCCTCCCTCCCATCTCTGAATTTTATGAATTGGCATGATATTCCAAGAAATGCGTGAGCCATTCGGGATTCCCAGGTGAACAGCAGGAACGATTAAAGGTCTGAAACCCATCATCTCCAGGGAACGACCAAATGAACTGGTACTGTAGAGGAAAGGTGACTGGGGGAAGGTGTGAGAAGTCTTCCAAGTGTCTAAAAGGTCAACTGCCAAGAGGAAGGCAATAAGCTGGTCTCTAAATCCATCCAGGAGGCAATACCTTTACATTGCAGCAAAGGAGAATAAAGTCACCCAGGTGACTTTAAGTAAAATAAGAGACTAAATGGATTGTCCAGGAAAGCAGGCCTTAAAAAGAGACTGGACAGACATCTGCCAGCAGTGGTTTAGGGCGTGCTGATCCTGCCACAGGGCATGGAATTAATTAGTTACCTCTCCAGCCCCCTCCCAGACTGAAGCGTAAAGATGCCTTGCAGGTCTTTGGGCATCTGGCTCATCCCCTCATCACGGTATATTCATGGCTATGGATCAGACTGCGGAGACAAGGGTGTAAAACTCCGCTTCCTGCACCCGGGGGATCGGGTGAGCTCTAAATGTTGCCTGCAGAGCACAGACAGTATTTCTCGGGTGGGGTGGAGCGGTGGGGGGAGGCGGCGGGGGGAGGCGGTGGTACCTTTGCGCTGCAGAGCCCGGGGCTGGCACAGCCTTTGTCCCGGAGGAAGGGGAGGAGATGAGCGAAGGCGTTATTAGAGCAAAGGCTGTGTCGCCTTGTTGATCCCAGCTCCAGCCAAGGCAGGGAGAAGGTTGGCATGTCCCCTGCACTGGAAAATGTCTCGGTGCCAAGAGAGCAAAGTTTTGAGCAGGCTGCTGCCCTTTGTCCCACTGTCTGGAGAGCCGTGATTCACCCCGAACAGCCAGCCGGAGACAGCCCAGGACGTTGGTGTGTACCCGGCGAGCTTTGCACAGCCTCACGCTGGAAGCGAACTCCAGGCCTTTTGGGTGGAAAGGGGGTATTTTCCTCCTGTCCATGGCTTTCCCACAGCCCTGGGAAGTCTCCAACCCCCATGGAGGAGCAGCACAGCCAGGAGCAGGGAGCCATGGAGCTGTGTTGGGTGCACACCTCCATGTCCTGTGCAGGGGTGCAGGGCAGCTGGGAGTGTTTGAGGACTTGGCTCTGCTTCTTGGGCTTCCCCTCATGCTGAGCCTCAAGCCAAGGGTCTCCCTGCCTCGTGCCAGGTGGTCCAGGACACGCAGCATCCTTGTGTCAGCAGGCTGCCTGGATCTCTCATCTGCACCGAGCCCCTTGGTTAGTGTTTTGTCCTCTGGCCTTTGTCCTCTTTCCACCATGCTGTCCTCATCTCTTGGGCGTGGTTCATCCCTGATGTCCGTAGTCAATAACCAAAACCCATCTCAGCTTCATACAGGTGGTGTCTTCTTTCTTTTCAATCAATACTGCAAATAGATTTGTTAATTATGATGTGAGTTAGCAGGGTGCCCCCCACAGAGCAAAGCAGGCTGGCCATGAAAGAGCAACAGTAGTGAGAGCATCACTGGTGGGTCAAGGGGAGCAGTTGTTCCTCTCCATGCAGTCCTTGTGAGGCTACATTTGGGGAACCGTGTCCTGTTTTGGCCCCACCAGCACAGGAGAGATCTTGAGAAGCTGCAGAGAGTCCAGCAGAGGATCATTAGGAGCTTTAGAGAGGCTTAATAGACCTTTAGGGGCATGGAGCACGTGCCATACCAGCGCAGACTGGACCAGAAACTCTGTTCAGAGGTGCACAGAGCAAGGGTGAGAGGCAGCAGGCAGAAATTGCAACCAAGGAAATTTCAGCTGGATATAAGGAAAAAATGGTTTATCATGAGTGTGGTTGGCGCTGGAGCTGGGCCCCAGAGAGATGGGAATCTTATCCCTGGAGATTTTTGAGACCTGACTGGATGAGACCTTGAGCAGCCGCATCTAGCTTTGAGGGTTACCCTGCTTTGAGCAAGAATTGGATGAAGTGACTTCCAGAAATCACTCCCAACCTGATTTTTTCCTTCATTTCTCTCTACTCTAAATGCCTAGAGCTTTCCCAATGCAACGTCTGCCCTGACCCTCAGCTAAAAGCCTTCTCCCCAAAATCCTCGGTGGATTCTCTTAAAAAATTGCAGACCTGGCCGAACTAGATTGTTTTGTGCAGGATGTGTCCCCCATGTCTGCCTTCTGCTCCTTGTGCTTAGTGAACTCCCCCGTGGAGAGAAACTATGTTCTTGGTCTGTGTTTCCCAACAGGATAGCATCCTGGTCCTCCACGGGGATAACGCAGGCTACAGAAATACAGGAATGTTTTAATCTCTTCCACACTCATCCTCCTCCCGTTGTTCATAACAAACCCTGCCTGACTGTTCACCTTCTCCCTGGCTGCTCGTGATCTGTTGCTTTTGAGGTGGTGAGGTCCAAGGGTGACTTCTTTTCATTTTCTTTTGGTTGAGTGGCATTAAACCCCGGTGGATCCCAGCTGTGCCACAGCTTCTGGGCTCTGCTGGGAAGACAACGAAGGGGATTTTCTGCCGTCATCTGTTCCAAATTACGGTGGCTTCAGGGAGCTCTTTGGCCTTTTTCCACCACAACCCGTCAGCTCCCAAACCCGCGCAACTGGGAGGTGGGGCCTCGTGGTGGTAGTGGCCAGGGCACCGTGCATCACTCTCAGAGGACTCTGGTGAAGGGACAGCACAGCCACCACCTTCTGCTCCTGCTGTGCTGGGGACGGGCTGTCCCTCGGTGAGTAGCCTGTCCCCACTGGGCTCTCCGGGGACCAGGGGGGTGAGAGCAGGGATCACCCACTCTTCCTAAATCTCCTGAATTTCATCTGCTGCTGAAAAAAGGGGGTCTGTGCTGGGGGTGGGAGCTGGACCTGTGCTTTCTGGGTGTCACCCAGCCGGGAGCTGTGGAGATGGGTTTGTGATGCTTTTGTCTCCTGCATCGAGCTGTGGCTGTGCAGGGACGGGCATCGCAGACAGCAGAGCTGTGGGGCAGATGCGAGGGAGGGAGATGCTGACCACGGCTGGGCAGCTCGTCACATCCCTGCACGCAGCTCCTCTCTCTGCTCCTGTCCTGCCTTCTTACCCCTTCTCAGACTGCATCTCAGCCTGCCTCTCTCACCCTGGTCCCCGTGCACATCTATTAGTGTCCTGGTTGCTCTGAGTTTGCTTTACAGCTCTGCTTTTATCCTGCCTTCTACTGTAGCTCCTCCAAACTAGACACCTCTCAAATAATTCTTTGCATCTTTGGGTGTTAAGACACGCTAGGAGGGGAGGGCTGTGTGGAGTCACTGTTTTTTACAGCTTAACTGGTAAAAAGTCAAGCGTTAGGCAATGCCAT
Organism: Numenius arquata; assembly: GCF_964106895.1. Taxonomy (NCBI): domain Eukaryota; kingdom Metazoa; phylum Chordata; class Aves; order Charadriiformes; family Scolopacidae; genus Numenius; species Numenius arquata. Next base: position 9,126,742 of record NC_133586.1, on the reverse strand, counting down.
GTCCATTGCACCCATGGGAGGTGTGTGTCTCAGCCCAGCTCCCCGACCCGCCGTGCTGGGGCGGGGGTGCAGGAGCGAGTGGGGGGAGCCCAAGCCCAGCCCTGCCTTCGCAGTGGGGTCTGCGGCTCCCAACTTGGCTTTGCAGGTGGACGTGTGGCAATGACGGCGAAGAAGAATCAGTCTCTGCAGAATGGAAGTGCCAAGGTGGGTGTGGGAAGAGGGAGAGAGGGGAGGGCAGAGGTGTGCCAAGGGCGCCAGGTAGGTCGTGCCAGCTCTGCCAGGTGAATACGAGTCACATTTGATGTCCCGAATGTCCCCCTGTTATCTTTATACGGATCTTTACCTGCAATAATATAGAGCATCATCACAGGGAAAGGATAAAACCTTTTGCGCGCTTGAAATTAAATAGTTCAGAATCAGGAAAGTTAACTCTGGGCAAGGTAAGCCCTCGGTGATACCTGCTGGCAGCGCCTGTCCTTCGTCTGTGTCCCCACTGTGTACCCCAAACCTCCAGCAGTCGTGCTGCTATGGATGCAGCGCTGCTCTGAGCAGCTGGAGCCCCAGGACTGCTGAGCTGCAGGACTCGTGAGAGGGCTGGCTCCGCGACAAGCCAAAATTAGCACAACACAGCACAAAACAATACAGTTTTTATCAAACACGCAGATTCACAGTCTAGTCGTGGTCACAAGTGGGACACGAAGCCAAACTCAGCCTCTCGCCCACTGGTGATCAGGGGAAAGCTCAGCTTTTTCTTCTGCTCTGTCCCATGCAACCCAAAGAGCGCTTCCCTCATGGCTGCTGTGATGAGTCAACGTTTGCCCCGTTCCTACCTTGGGGCTGCAGCGTCTCTCTCAGTTGTCTCACCTCACTGGGTGGGCACCAGGCAAGAGCAGGAGCAGGGAGTTGGAGCTGCAGGTTTATCCTCACCCAGCTTTGAGGGTCCTGCCTCCAGACATGCTCTGGCACTGGCAGCACACACGGTTGTCGCCTTGCTGGTTTATACTGGTATCGCATGTCACCCGTGATAGCAGGGTGCAGAGATGTGGTGCCTTGCTGCCTTGGAGAGCTCAAGTGTCCTCTTCTTACAGTGATGGGTCCTACTAAAACCCTTTGTGCCATCAAGGACAGACCCGCTCCTCTCCCCTTCTCCTTTTTGAGGTCTGTATTCCTTGCTTGTCACAGTGGTGACAGGACAGAGATGCCACATAGGCAAAATGGACTTCGCTGGTCCAAGGCCAGGAGCAAGGACTGGGTCAGATGGAAGACGCAGCAGAGCAGGGTGGAAAGACAGAGGGAGCGCCTGGACAGTCAGGGTTGGGAGATAGGGGGAGTGGGGACCGTCACCCCTCCGACACTGCCTGTGGTGCCTCTGCTCCTTCAGCAGCAACAGCCAGCCTGGTTGTCCACAGTTGTGTCATATGCAACCTAACTGAGAGACCCTCAATGGGGCCTGAGAAATGCCCTGCTCCTCCAGCATGAGCTGAGGTCCTCTGTGATCACTGCAACACACCAAATGCCACCGGCGTGCAAGCGATGGGGCATTCCTCAGGGAAGGGCTGTTGGCTAACTAATCCCCATCTGCCATCCGCAGGAGAACGTGCTGCAGAGGGTCCTGCAGCTGCCGGTGGTGAGCTCGACCTGCGAAAGCCTCCAGCGGACCTATGTCAGCACCAAGGAGGCCCATCCGCTCATGGCCTCGGTGTGCGAGGTCTACGAGCGGGGCGTGCAGGGTGCCAGCGCCTTGGCCATGTGGAGCGTGGAGCCCGTGGTGCGCAGGCTGGAGCCTCAGTGTGAGTCCATCCACTGGGGAGACATGGTGGGGGGGAGGCACCAGAGCTTCTCTTGGTGGGACAGCACTGGCACTAGTGTGTGGGACCTCCCGGCACAGCCCAGGAGCTTTTCTCACCAACCCTCCTCCATGCTTTTGTCCAAGACAGTTGCTGTGGCTAACAACCTGGCTTGCCGGGGCTTGGACCACCTGGAGGAGAAGATCCCAGCCCTCCAGTACCCTGTCGACAAGGTAAGTCACAGGCAGGACAGTCTGGGATCCCCTGGCCCCTCTGCAGAACTCACAGCACTTCTCCTCTAGGCTTGTTTCTGGATGGTGATGGGCTGCTCAGGGGGAAACAGTGCAGCACCTCCAAGCAAGTGCTCCTCCAGCAGCTCCTGCAGCCCAGGGGATGGTTGGGACCCTCCCAAATATAGGTCAACAGCATCCTATGTCCCATCCCTGTCAACTACCTCCAGCTCTCCCAGCTGGAGAGAACTCTTACGCCTGCCTGGGGCTGTCTGCTCGCATGGCCATGGCTGGGGTCCCCAAGGTCCCTCCAGCTGTCCCATGCCACCCTGAGCACACCGGCAGGACTGTTCTCCATCTCCACCTGCAGCTTGCATCTGAACTGAAGGGCACCATCTCCACCCCCCTCCAAAGTGCCAAAAGCACCATTGGCAACTCTGTGGATAAGATCATGGAGCTGGCGGCGGAGGGCTACGAGGCCACAAAGAACACCGTAGAAACAACAGCAAAGTACACAAGGAGGAACTCAGTGAGCCAGATGGCAGCCGCAGGGGTCGACACGGCCCTGGGAGGGCTGGAGAAGCTGATGGAGTACCTGCTGCCAGAGGAGGATGAGGAAGCAGGTAGTCTTGATGCCTAAATCCCACATGAAGGTGTCTGGGGAGGGCTGGCTGTATATGGGGTGGCACCTCACTCATGGGATGCATGTGGCAGGAGGAAGCCCCTGACACATGCAGGTGCAGGGCTGCCTAGGAGGGTTGTCCCACCAGGACATAACCTCCCCCACCGCTTTTCTGCCTGTGCTCTTCTGCCTGTAGATCAGAAGCCCAAAGAGAAGCGTGGGTCAACAGTAAAGGTCTCCCAGCAGCAGCCCAGTGCTCCAAGTGCTCCCAGTGCTCCCAGCACTCCCAGTGCTCCCAGCACCCTGGGCCGGATTGGCGCCTTGGTTAGCACCGTCTCCCACCGCGCTTACCAGCAAACCACCCAAAGCCTGCAGCGTGCCAAAACCAAAGGGCAGGAGCTAGCCACCTGGATCCCCATCCTGGTGAGTGCCAAAACCTGTCCACCATGTTCCTGCTCCCTCATACCTTCTTTTGGGCTGATTCTGCTTTTGGGTGACATATTTCAGACTCCTTGGAGCACATTTGAGACCAGAGTGGTGGGCACTGTTGGTTTCCCCCGCTCCGCAGAACAAGCTGAGGCCAACAGTTCCCACAGCACATTCACACACAACCTCGTACCATGTTAGTGGGATGAGTTATTTTTAGCCAGTTCCCAATGTATATTGTTGATTTATGGCCTTGCCATAACATCCTCACTAAAGCAAAAAGCCCCTCCAGAGGCCCACAGAGGATGAGGAGAAGGAGGTCCCCCTCCTCTCCCACCCAGTGCTGCAGTGGGGACCCCTTCCCTGGCCTGTGCCAAGATCCCAGAGCTCCTCACTGCCCTCAGGATTTCTTCCCACGTGCATAAATGAACCCCTCTGCTGCCAGCACACCCCAGGGCCCCTGTGAAATCCTCAGGCTAAGCAGGATGGGGCAGATGGGACCTGCCAGACCCACCCTAAGCAGTGGCTTTTTGCTCGCCTTCCAGGGCAACTTGGCCAAACTGAGCGTGCCCGAGGCACCACGGGTCCAAGGTGATGGGCAGAGCACCACGACTGGCTGGCTGAGCCGGCGGCAGAGCAAGGTGCCAGAGCAGAAGCAAGAGAAAGCAGGGAAGAAAGACAACCACCACACCAAGGAGGTATGGAGAAAAGGGGGGCAGTGAGCTGGGGGCACCCCAAAGCATCCTCCTGCCCATGGATCATCCCAGCATGAGGGATGTTCCTCCCATACCCTTGGAAACCAGGGCTCCAGCCTTGCGGAATTGTGGCAGGAACTGTGGCTTGGAGGAGGTGAGGATGGGTTGGCAGGGGGGCCAGAGGCAGCCCCAGCAGCCCCCTTCCCTGATGCCCAAAAGGTGAACCACTCCAAAAAATCCTCCCCCTCCCATGGTCCCAGCAGTGAGGTGCGGTGTGATCCGGCAGGGCTGGGAACAGTCCCCAGCGTCGGCTCCTCTGGGACGTAGGGACGGGAAGCGGCAGGTCGGGGTCACTGCCCTTTGCCTCTGCCGGCAGCGGAAGCACAGCCCAGGGCTGGGGGTCCCCGGGGACCTGGGAGGAGTTGGGGGAGCTGGAGGGAGCGACCCTGCTGCAAAGGGCTGCGGTGGCTTTTGCAAAGCAGCCGGCCAAAAGCATGTGGGCTTTGAGCCGTGGAGGGGATGTGGAGTCCAGGGCCACTCCTGTCCTCCCCAGAGGGGCTGGTGGGATGGGGCCAGAGGCTGAGCTGGTTTCTCTCAGCAGGCAGGGGACGGCCCCGGGCTGGTGGGCAGCGTGGCTCACAACCTGCAAACCGCCTATGCCTCTGGCATCTCCAGCGTGAAGAAGGTCCCAGCGGTGGCTTGGGACGCAGCAGAGGGGTTGATCCTCTTCACGCCCCGCAGGCTGTCCAAGGCCATGGAGACGGTGGATGCCCTTGGGGGTACCCTTGTCAGTGCTCCCAAGCATCTGCTGGGCACCCTGTACAGCTACGTGCCGGTGAGTTTGTTCCCACCCAGGTCCCATCCATCTCCAAGCAAACCCCATTTTGCCCCACCTCCTCCCATGAGCACCCCATACTGCCGGGCATTGCCAGGAGGCACCAGAGTGGGGAGATGGGGTGCTGTTGGGAGACCTCAGTCCCACCCTCCTCCTGGGCATCCCCCAAGCCATGATGGTGAGTCCTCCCCATAGAGCCAGCAGGTTGGCCAGTGGTGGCACCTTCACAGGGTTCATGCCCAAGCCAGGGCATGGGTGAAAGGTGGGAGTTAAGCTCTCCTTTCCCCCACCCCACTGCTCCTCTGGGACCATCTCTCCACCGCAGCTGCCTGGGGGCTGCAGCCCTCCACTGGGGACCCCTCTATGGGCAAAATGGCTTGTCCTGATGTCCTCCCAGTTTTGAGGGGCTGGCAGGTGGGTACAGGATGGCCAGGTGCTCACCCCCTCTCTCAGCTCCGCAGGCAGTCAGCGAAGGAAGAGGAGGCAGCTGGGGGCAGCAAGCCCAACCCAGAGACGGAGCAGAAGGAGGAGGATGCCAAGCCTCCTGCCCCTTCCACCGAGGAGAAATCCCAGCTGAGGGGCGACTGGCGCCTGTACCGCGGCCATCACCCCCTCTCTTTCCTGGGGCTCGAGGACCCCCTCTTCCTGCGGCATAACCTCTACCGCAGCCCTGCCTTTGAGCCCGAATGCCCCCTCCCACGGAAATCTGCCTTCTCCCCCTACAACAGGCGGGTGAGCGAGGGCTCCTACCGCTTCAGCCCTGAGGCCATGTACAGCCGGGCTTACTACACCAACCTATACAGCCCTGCCTTCAAGAAGGACTGAGCCAGGGGGGAGGATGAGCACATCCCAGCCCCCTTCTAATTCCCCCCCCACCAGCACGCTTTGCCTGGGCCCCCACCAGCCACCCGCACGCACCCCTGTACTGGGACAGGAGCTCAAAGCAGTAGACATGCCATGGGATGTCTTCTTCTGGAGCGCATTGAGGCCAGGATCGGGGAATAAAGGCAACCAAAAGCCCAGCTGGTGGAAGGAGAAGGTAGGGGCAGGTGGGACCAGAGGGGACCAGAGAGGTGAAGGAGATGCAGAAAGAGCAGTGAGACCAGAAAAGAGAAAAAGGGACCAGCCACACCTTGCACTCTGGCCCCTGCTGAGTAGATAGCGTGGACTTGGGCTACAAGTTGAGAACAGCTCTGAGACAGAGCAGGGACGACAGCAAAGCCATCAAACATCACCATAGCAAGCCTGGTTCCCCATCCTTCCTCCCTTGGTCCCACCTCACAGAGCCCACCCCTGGCCACAGATTTCTCCTCCATGGTGGAGCTGAGGGTCCCCACTGACCAGCAGGATTTGTAAGTCAGAAAGCCCTGGGCACCCACCCCCAGCTGATGGTGGGATAGATGGTGGGGTTAGGAAGAAGACGGGTGACAACGGGTGGAGCTCCTGAAGCCCCTTGCTCCCACAGGACTGCCTAGCTTCCTGCAACACCTCGTTGTATCTGCTGCAATAATAAACCTTCCCGACCTGCCGCTTGCCCTGGCTGCTTTATGAGAGCAAGCCACCAAAACAAGGGAGCTGAGTGGGGCAAGGTACCCAACCCAGGGCTGAGGGAGCGGGAATGGGAAATTCATCCTCGGGTTGCTGCTGCAGGGACAGTGGGTGCTCATGCCCAGCACAGTACGTGTCTCCTCCCCATGCCTCAAGTACAAATTCACAGCCCCAAGGAGCCAGGGGCTTCCTGCCAAAGACAATTTATTGCATTTCCAGAAGAACACAGCAGAGAAATCAGTGTCCATACTGCACACAAACCCTCTTCCAACACACTGCTTTCCCAGGCACACCAGGGGAAGGAGAGGCAGGGAAAAACCTCCCAGCAGCAGAAGGGTTCAGTGATGAGCCCGGCGACCCCTTTTGTCCCCTCCCTTCCTCCCCAGGGACAAGCGGCCTTACGGAAGGAGTGGCTCGGGAAGGCGTATGGTTTGATTCCCCATCCTGGGAACGAGCCACGCGCCTGGTTTTTCCCAGGCATGGCCCGTACGGTGCTTGGACACGGGAAAGGCTGCAAGCGCTGGAAACTGTGGGAGAGAGGACCAGGGACAGGATGGTTCAAAAGCAAGATGGGTGGGATGGGAGGTGTCAGCCTTCACCAAGGTTTTCCAGGGTTGGCCAGTGTCCTGGGCTCTGGGACACTCACACATGGTGGTGCACACATGGGAACTGCCAGTGGCTCCCCGGCAGAGAGACCCCCACCTTGACAGCTCACAGATGCTCCAGGGTTACCAGAGAGGACCCTGATGAGTGTTAAACAGGAATAAGGATCCCAGGGTAGGAGCGGATGGACAAGGAGCCGGGCAGAAGCAGCGTGTCCTCCCAGCTCACCACCAACACAGGCAGCTCCCGCTGAAGGAGCTGGGGATGATGCTGCCTGGAGCAGTGGCAAAATCACCTGGTGGTTTCCAGTGTTGGAGGACGGAAGGAGAAAGCAGGAGGCACCTAAAAAGCTGGTACAGCAAAGAGTAAAGATTCTGTCCCATCATGGAGCCAAGAGGAAGGCACTACAGTCCACAGCACTGTCTGTGTGTGGCAGGACACCCAGACCCCAACGTTAGAAGGACCCATTGTACATAGGGAAACACACGCACCATCTCCACGGGCACCCAGGGAGGAGGCTTGGTCCAGCCGGGCAGCACAGAGAGAAGCAACACCCATGCCATAGGTCAGAGGGAGTCCGTTCGCTTACGGGCAAACACAGCCGACATGGTCTTGACAATGCCACGAATCCCCGTACCCTTTTTCAATGCCAGTTTGGTGTCAGGGATGCGCTCAGCCAGTCCGTGGAAGACCATGAGGGCCCCATGATAAGCCTCAGCTGCAGAGACCTCGTAGAAACCACAGTCTAAAGAGAGGGCCAGGAGCCGACCCTCCTCGCTGGACACCACCCGTTGGTGATGCAGGTCCCGTTTGTTGCCCACAATGACAATGGGCACCTTCTCCTGATTCTGCCCCTCCTTGGCTGCCTTGATGAACTGGATTTTGAGGGGCAGGATGTTGAAGCTGGCACGGTCGCAGATGCTGTAGACCAGGACAAAGCTGTCTGCCCACTGGATTCGCTTCTCCTCTGAGGAGCCCTCCTCTGCCTGCTCCTAGGGAAAGAGAAAAGGAAGGTTTCTTTACCCCGGTCCCTCCCTCCACACCTCCTACCACAGGGCATAGTGACCCTGAGCCCATCGGGACAGGGATGGCTAGTGAGCTGCAGCAGAAGGGCAGAGAGAAAGAGGAGTACCGAGGAAGGCAGAGCAGGACCTGGCAGACCTCACCATGGGGGCATGATCTGGGATTCAGTATCACTGTCCTCACTTCATCACCCATCTGGCAAGCACTGCAGGCTGGAGCTGATAACAGCGTGGCAACCTCAGAGCAGCACTTCCACTTCATTAGCACCACCCTGTGCTCAATCTGGGCTGATAACGTTAGTGCTTCAGCCCCAACATCTTCAGTCAGAGGACCATGGGCTACAATGGCTATTCCTACCCTGCCAGCGATGCTGCTGCCCTGTGCTCTGCAAGTAAGAAGGGTTCGGTCACCTACAAACAAACCTCTGACACAAGAGTTGTGCTCAGCTGGAGGTCCCAGCTTATGCTTCCCCCTGTGTAAGTTTTAGTAAAGGGTTTTTTTCTCCCCGGGGTGAAAACAGGTTGATGGGAGCGGAGCCTTCTTACCTGGGAATTGGGGACATCCCAGATGTGGAAGAGAATCTCTCGGCCATCCACGGTCAGGTTGTGGCTGTAGATGAATTCTGCCAAAAAATGAGAACAAAGATCTCACTGGTCTTCATGGACCCAAGAGATAGCTCCCTCAACCCAGGTCTTCCCCTCTTGGGGACAAGCCTGTCACGTCCACCCTGGGAGACCGTGCTCTACAAGGCAAGGTCCAGGGGCTCTTTTTGTACAGTAACAACCACACAGAGCATGGTGGCCTCCAGGGCTGTGACTGCCTCAGCCTGCCTCCACCCCAGCGTGCAGTCCAGGCACACTGGTGCCACCAGCTGCCACCAAGGACCTTTCGCACCCAGAGAAGCGGTTCTAGAGCAAAGAGATGGGTCACTGAACAAATACAACCATCGAGCCCCCTGGGAGCAGGCGAAGGCTCTGGAGAAAGACAGGAGAGGATGGGAAGCAATAAAATCCTGCAGGCAGAAGCAGGATCACCTCCTGACCCCAGTCCCTAACGGGAACCGGCCTGGCCCTGGCCCGGCACTCACCCATGTCTCCGTACTCCCCGATAAAGCGCCGAGTGAGGAAACGCACAGTCAGAGCTGCAGAGGGGAGAATGAGAATCATCAGAATAACCCTAAACCTGAAGGATTTTCCTTTTAAAATCCAGAGCAGTCAAGAACCCTACCCCTGCAAACTCCCACTAGCAGGAACGACCTCGAGTTTTCTCCCAGCCCTCGGCAGGTCTGCGAGCGGAGTGGAGGCACAGCATGAACAAGAGCATCAGCAAACCACAGCTCAACCGAAAATAACCTTCCCCCGTTGCTCTCCGCTGCCCATAAGGTTGTGCTCAGCATCCCCACCTGGGATCACCACCACACCCGAAAGCTCAGCCCCATCTCACCAGCTTGCTCTATGGGGCTGCCCTCTGCAGCTTTTTCTCCAAACACTGCTGCAGAGGTTTCAGCTCTTTTTTTGTGGAGAGAAGCAGGTCTCTCTGCCTAGGAACCCCCTGCGCCCAGCTCACGGTCGGTTCTTACCTGATTTCCCCACGTTATCCGCTCCCATAATGAGGACATTTGCTTCCATCTTCAGGGCGGTGGGGCCAGGCACCTCCATGAGGGCAGGGTGGTCAGGGGTGAAGCTGGCGCTCCGGCGCAGCGGGAGCCGGAGCCCCATGCCAAGCGTGGTCATGCCTTGTCTGCAGTCCCAGCTGTGTCTGAGACTCCTCTCTGCGCAGCCGAGGAGCCAGCACTTCCCACGGCACCCAGGGGACCGGTGAGGGCCATACCCCTCCCCACAGGGGCGGTACAGCCAGAGCTGCCGGCGGCCAGATGAAGAACTTTATTATTGCTCAGATCATCACAAACGTACGTCACTGCCCAGAGCCGGCCCTGCCATCCCCCGGTGCGGCAGGCAGCCGGGAAGCACCGGCTGGATGCATCAGCTGCTCCACAAAATGCATCCCAGCAGGCTGCCCACGCCTGCACCCCAAGCATGCTGTCCCTTGGCAGAGCCATGTAGCCCCTTGTTCCTTCCCCAGGGTGACCGTGGAGCTGCCTGCGAGGAGTGGTGGAGTGTCTCACGTGTGGTGGAGCGTCTTGTGAGCAACGGAGCAACTCACGATTTGATGCAGTGTTATTGCACAAGTGGTGGAGCATCTCACGAGTGATGGAGCATCATTTCACAAGTGGTGCAGCACCTCACAGGTGGTGGAGCATCTCACAAGTGATGGAGCTTTGTTCTCATGAGCAATGGAGCATCTCACAAGTGATGGAGTGTTATCTGATAAGTGATGGAGTGTTATCTGATAAGTGATGAAGCACTTCATGAGAGATGGAGTCTGTTGCGAGTGGTGGAGCATTTCACAGGAGATGGAGTCCGTTGTGAGTGACGGAGCATCTCACAAGTGATGGAGCACTGTTTCCCGAGTGGTGCAGCATCTCACAAGTGATGGAGCATCTCAAGAGTGATGGAGTGTTGTCTCACGGGTGGCAGAGCATCTCACAAGTGATGAAGCGTTGTCTCCTGAGTGATGGAGCATCTCATGAGTGACGGAGCGTTGTTTCACAAGTGATGCAGCATCTCACAAGTGATGAAACGTTGTCTCACGAGTGACGGAGCGTTGTCTCACAAGCGGTGCAGCGTCTCACAAGTGGTGCAGCGTCTCACAAGTGGTGGAGCATCTCAAGAGCGATGGAGTGTTGTCTCACGGGTGGCAGAGCATCTCACAAGTGATGAAGCGTTGTCTCCTGAGTGATGGAGCATCTCATGAGTGACGGAGCGTTGTCTCACAAGTGATGCAGCATCTCACAAGTGATGAAACGTTGTCTCACGAGTGACGGAGCGTTGTCTCACAAGCGGTGCAGCGTCTCACAAGTGGTGGAGCATCTCAAGAGCGATGGAGTGTTGTCTCACGGGTGGCAGAGCATCTCACAAGTGATGAAGCGTTGTCTCCTGAGTGATGGAGCATCTCATGAGTGACGGAGCGTTGTCTCACAAGTGATGCAGCATCTCACAAGTGATGAAACGTTGTCTCACGAGTGACGGAGCGTTGTCTCACAAGCGGTGCAGCGTCTCACAAGTGGTGGAGCATCTCAAGAGCGATGGAGTGTTGTCTCACGGGTGGCAGAGCATCTCACAAGTGATGAAGCGTTGTCTCCTGAGTGATGGAGCATCTCACGAGTGACGGAGCGTTGTCTCACAAGCGGTGCAGCGTCTCACAAGTGGTGGAGCATCTCATGAGAGATGGAGGCTCTCGTGAGTGATGGAGCGTCTCACGAGTGGTGGAGCGTCTCACGGGCGACGGAGCCTCTCGGGTGCACCCACCCCTCGCCCCCGACCTGCCGCACGGCCTCCGCAGCCCACGCGTGTCCCCGGCCCCCTCCCCACACCACCCCCGCCCCGCCGCCCACCCGGGCCGTCCCCTTTTCTCCCGGTGCGGGATGAAGTCCGCCCGTCCCAGCCCTCCGCCCCCGGGGGCCGGTCCGTCCGCTGCCCCTCGGCGGGGCCGGGCGGAGCCGCCTGACGCCATCGCGGCGCGCCGGGGCGGGCGGGTGCCGCCATGGCGGCGGAGGGGGCGGCGGTGCGGGTGGCGGTGCGGGTGCGGCCGCTGCTGCCCCGGGAAGCGCTGCGGGGACACCGGCCCTGCCTGCGGGGCGACGCCGCCACCGGCGAGGTGGCGCTGGGCCGCCGCCGCCGCTTCCGCTTCGCCGCCGTGCTGCCCGAGGCGGCGGGGCAGGCGGCCGTCTACCGGGCCTGCGTCCAGCCGCTGCTGCGGGCCTTCTTCCGCGGCTTCAACGCCACCGTCTTCGCCTACGGGCAGACCGGCTCCGGCAAGACCTACACCATCGGGGAAGCCAGCGTGGGTGAGTCGCGGCACGGCCGGCGTCGCCGTCCCACCGGCATCGTTGTCCCGCCAGCATCACCACCATCCTCTGTGCTTCCCACCAACCCCACCGGTGCCACATCGCCACCTCCCTCCGTCCCAAGCTGAGCCATCGCCCCAGCCATCCCTCCCAACCCGCCATCCCCACCCAGCTCGTCAGCTTTGCTCTCTCTGCCCAAACCCACCAACGTCACCATCTCCATCACTTCCAACATCACCATCCCAATCAATCCGTCCACCCTGCCCTC